>NC_090736.1:142751041-142758541 GCF_036898095.1 Palaemon carinicauda | reverse complement strand
TATATTATATAAATCCGTTCTTCAGATGAAGTCAGATTGAGCATTACTGATTAAAAATTAGGTTGTAGAATTTAAAGCAAAAGTCTATTTTGTGGTGTTTTAATTATATTAGATAAAATCTTATATCAATTATGTTATTTTACTATTTTTTAACTGACTTCTGAGATAATAGAAATCCATTCTTCAGATGAAGTCAGATTGAGTCTTACTGATTAAAAATTAGGTTGTAGAATTTAAAGCAAAAGCCTATTTTGTGATGTTTTAATTACATTAGATAAAATCTTATATAAATGATGTTTTATTATTTTTTAATTAAGCCCTGGGATGATATAAATGCGTTCTTCAGATGAAGTCAGACTAAGTCTTACTGATTAAAATAAGGTTGTAGAATTTAAAGCAAAAGCCTATATTGTAATGTTTTAATTACAATAGTGGTAAATTCTTATATCAATTATGTTGTTTTATTATTTTTTTAATTAAGCCCTGGGATGATATAACTCTGTTCTTAAGTCGAAGTCAGATTGAGCGTTACTGATTAAGGTTGTACTTAAAATATGGAGAATTTAAAGCAAAAAAATATTTTGTAATGCTTTAATTACATTAGATAAAATCTTATATCAATTATGATGTTTTATTATTTTTTTATTAAGTTCTGGTATATTATATTATATAAGTCCGTTCTTCAGATGAAGTCAGACTAAGTCTTACTGATTACTATAAGGTTGTAGAATTTAAAGCAAAAAATATTTTGTAATGCTTTAATTACATTAGATAAAATCTTATGTCAATTATGATGTTTTATCATTTTTTAATCAAGCTCTGGGATGATATAACTCTGTTCTTAAGTCGAAGTAAGATTGAGCCTTACTGATTAAGGTTGTACTTAAAATGTTGAGAATTTAAATAAAAAAATTATTTTGTGATGTTTTAATTACATTAGATAAAATCTTATATCAATTATGAAGTTTTATCATTTTTTTTTATTAAGTTCTGGGATGATATAAATCCGGTCTTAAGATGAAGTCAGATTGAGCCTTACTATTTAAAATAAGGTTGTACTTAAAATATTGAGAATGTAAAACAAAAATCTATTTTGTGCTGTTTTTAATTATATTCCAAATAAGACAGATTTAACCTTACTGATTAAAATAAGCTTGTATTTAAAATGAGGATTTAAAGCCAAAAAAAGAGAATAATTATTTTGGTATTTTTAACGTTTGAAAGAACTATTTTCCAAGAAGAAAAACTTGTATATGTATATAACAACACCAAATGCAGCCGTTTCTATTCCACTGCAGGACAAAGGCCTCAGATATCTGGGGTTCGGCCATTTCATCACCACCCTGGCCACTTGGTGATGGTGGGAGACTTTTATCTGATCGCTCACAGCAATCCAACCTATTATGGGTGTCCCTGACTAGTACAGCTTGGCAGATCATGGCGATACACAAACCTGGCCACTTGGTGATGGTGGGAGACTTGTCTGATCGCTCACAGCAATCCAACCTATTATGGGTGTCCCTGACTAGTACACCTTGGCCGATCATGGCGATACACAAACCTGGCCACTTGGTGATGGTGGGAGACTTTTGTCTGATCGCTCACAGCAATCCAACCTATTATGGGTGTCCCTGACTAGTACACCTTGGCCGATCATGGCGATACACAAACCTTTTCACCACGTTAAGGTATCCCTGTTGAACATGATTACACCAGTCCTTTTATAGTTTATATATAGAATATCTGTTTTAATGCTGTTAATGTTTTTAAAGTATTTTATTCTAATATTTAATTACTTTTTATATTTTTTATTTATTTCCTTATTTCCTTTCCTCAATGGGCTATTTTTCCCTGTTTGAGGCCTTGGGCTTATATCATCACATACCACCAACTAGGGTTGTAGGTCAGCTAATAATAATAATAATAAAAAAAATAATAATAGTAATAATAATAATAAAAATAATAATAATAATAATAATAAAAATAATAATAATAATAATAATAATAATAATAATAATAATAATAATAATAATAATAATAATAATAATATGTACACATTCTTGATAAAATTCATCGAATGTGTGTTTGCGTGCGCACATTTTTTCTGTTATTTTGAAAATTGTGCAAAATGAAGAAATGGAGAAAATCAGATCTTCATTTTCTTATTGCATAGAAAAATGTGTAATTTGCAAAAGAGAAAAATCAGCTCCACTTAAAAAAAGAGATTATGATTGTCAGGTAAAGTAGAAACTGAAATACGTGATACAACTGACATTGGCCTTCAAAAAAAAAAAATAAATAAATAAATAAAAAAAAAATAATAATAATAATAGGTAATGGATTCTTACCTCCTGTGCAACTTTTGATCATTTGTTAAAATAAACTGAGTTTAGCAGGTATAGTTGACATATGTATTAAAATGAATAAATGTTATTGCATGAAACAAATCGTGAGCAACATATGCTGAGCAATAATTTGAAATATTAACTAAGATGAAATAAACAATTAAATTGTTAAAATAAAAATACTAAATAAAATTAAATAGATAAAGAATTAAATAATCAAATGAATGAACAGTCTTATAAAAAATAAACACACAAATAAATAGATAAACAAATAAATAAATAAACAAATAACTAATTAAACACATAAATAAATAAACCAATAAATAATTACACATAAACAAATAAATAAACATATAAATAATTAAACTCATAAATAAATAAATAATCCAATAAATAATTAAAAACATAAATAAATAAATAAATAAACAAATAAATAATTAAACACATAAATAAATAAATGAAAAAATAAATTAAAAACGTAATTAAATAAATGAAAAAATAAATCATTAAACACATAAATAAATAAATGAACCAATAAATAAATAAATAAATAAATAAATAAATAAATCCATCCATCCATATACCAAGGCCCTTCCCCCAATTTTGGGGGGTAGCCGACACCAACAATGAAACAAAACAAAAAGGGGACCTCTACTCTCTATGTTCCTTCAGCCTAATCAGAGACTCAACCGAGTTCAGCTGGTACTGCTAGAGTGCCACAGCCCAACCTCCCACATTATCCACCACAGATGAAGCTTCATAATGCTGACTCCCCTACTGCTGCTACCTCCGCGGTCATCTAAGGCACCGGAGGAAGCAGCAGGGCCTACTGGAACTGTGTCACAATCGCTCGCCACTCATTCCTATTTCTAGCACGCTCTCTTGCCTCTCTCACATCTATCCTCCTATCACCCAGAGCTTTCTTCACACCATCCATCCACCCAAACCTTGGCCTTCCTCTTGTGCTTCTCCCATCAACTCTTGCATTTATCACCTTCTTTAGCAGACAACCATTTTCCATTCTCTCAACATGGTCAAACCACCTCAACACATTCATATCCACTCTAGCCGCTAACTCATTTCTTACACCCGTTCTCTCCCTGACCACTTCGTTCCTAACCCTATCTACTCGAGATACACCAGCCATACTCCTTAGACACTTCATCTCAAACACATTCAATTTCTGTCTCTCCATCACTTTCATTCCCCACAACTCCGATCCATACATCACAGTTGGTACAATCACTTTCTCATATAGAACTCTCTTTACATTCATGCCCAACCCTCTATTTTTTATTACTCCCTTAACTGCCCCCAACACTTTGCAACCTTCATTCACTCTGACGTACATCTGCTTCCACTCCACCATTTGCTGCAACAATAGACCCCAAGTACTTAGACTGATCCACCTCCTCAAGTAACTCTCCATTCAACATGACATTCAACCTTGCACCACCTTCCCTTCTCGTACATCTCATAACCTTACTCTTACCCACATTAACTCTCAACTTCCTTCTCTCACACACCCTTCCAAAATAAATAAATAAACAAATAAATAATCAAACACATGAATAAATAAACCAATAAATAATTAAACATAAATAAATAAATGAAAAACTAAAATAAATAAGAAAATAATTAAACAAATGAACAAATATATAATTAAACACATAATTGAATAAATGAACAAATAAATAATTAGACACATGAATAAATAAATAAAGAATTGAATAATTAAACACATAAATGAATAAATGAACAAATAAATAATTAAACACATAAATAAATAAACAATTAAATAATTAAACACATACAAAATTAAATAAAAAAAAATAATTAAACATAAATAAATAAATGAACCAATAAATAAATAAATAATCAAACCAATACATAAATGAACAAATAAATAATTACACATAAATAAATAAAGATATAAACTATTAAACACATAAATAAATAAATGAACAAATATATAATTAAACCCATAAGTAAATAAATGAACAAATAAATAAATAATGAAAAAATTGAATAATTGAACACTTAAACAAATAAATGAACAAATAAACAAATAAATGATTAAACACAAATAAATAAATCAACAAATGAATAAATAATCACTCATAATCACACTTCCAATTCTCCGACACAAGAAAAAAATTCTCTACTGTATTTTCCCAACATCAAAAATATCTCACCGCCGCTAATCAAAATGATTAAAGATCATATCTATATCTCTCGTTGATTATAAACCCACCAGGAAACCGAGGCGGCTTATTTCCAGCTTTAAAATTAACAAACTAATAAATGTTGGTTTGCGTTTCTGTTGGGAAGCCGCGGAGGTTTTAAATAGATACGCAAAAATGTTGGCGTTTCGCTTAGAATGTGAAGCGTGTGGTTTTAATCATACCGGGTGGTAAGCTCAGCTAGATAGATTTGGATGTATGTATTGAATTTTTAAAAGCAGGTTATTAATATAGATAAATGTGTGTATGTATTATATATATAAATACACACATCTATTAATATATATATATATATATATATATATATATATATATATATATATATATATATATATATATATATATATATATACACACACATGACTGGCAAAATCTAATTGAAGCCCTTTGGGTCAATAAGCGTAGGCGGAGATGATATATATATATATATATATATATATATATATATATATATATATATATATATATATATATATATATATATATATATACAGTATATATATATACAGTATATATATATACACACATATATATATACTGTATATATATATATATATATATATATATATATATATATATATATATATATATATATATATATATATATATATTTATGTATATATCCCTTTCTGAAAGGGGATACCTTAACGTGGTGGAAGGGTTTGTGTATCATCACGATCAGCAAAGCTGTACTAGTAAGACCACGACGCATACTAGGTTGGTTTGCTTTGAGCCATCAGAAAAAATCTCCCATCATCACCAATCCGCACTGACCAGCGTGGCGTGGAAAACAGACAAAACCCTAGACGTGATTTGACAAGTCTGAGGCCTTTGTCCTGCAGTACTGATGCAGTTGGAAATGTTTATACAGTATTTCATTTGGTTAAATTCTTGGGTGAATATAAATAAGCTGAGTGAAGATGAAATTCATTTTTTTTATATATTTCTAATGGCTTTTCCTCTGAGTGTACTTTATTTATATGAAAATTAGGCGTATATAAACATTTATTAAAGATGTAAAGGTAAAATTTAAAAATTATATTTTATTTATAACAAAATTAGTTTGTACTACTACAAATAAACGTGTTTTATTCATATAATTGTTTATAGAAAGGCATTGAGATTGTAATATTGAAAATAAAAAATTTGTATCTTATTCATGAAAAATTCAAAATTCATTGAGATTGTAGAATTGAAAAAAGAAAATAAAAAATAAAAAATGGTATTTTATTCATATGAAAATTAAGTGTTTATAAAAATCCATTGAGGCTGTATTATTGAAAATAAAAATTTGTATTTATTCATATAATAATTAAGTGTTAATAAAAAATCATTGGGTGTAGTATTGAAAATAAAAAAGGTGCATTTTATTAATAGAAAAAATAAGTAGAATTGAAAATAAAAAAAAAAATTGTATTTTATTCATATAAAAATAGTGCTTATAAAAATTCATTGAGGCTGTGGTAATGAATATAAAATAGTGTGTATTTTATTTATAAAAAAATAAGTGTATATAAACATTATCTAAGCTGTAATTCTAAAACATTTTACTGAAAAAAAAAAAAAAAAAAAAAAAAAAAAAAACTTCAACATACAAAAATATTAAAATAGCTTCTCTCCCCTTTATTCTTCCTATAATATAGATTAATGGGTATGTTAAGGGGGGAAATGCACCCCCGGGCCCCTTTATCGTTTGAAGTTGATAAATGCTCCATTAAATCAAAGATTTGAGTCTTTTGATCAGGAATCGGATCCCGGGGATTCCCCGACCGATCAAATTTTGACTCTCTTTAATGATTTTGGTATTTCTGCTGGAGCCGATTTTCAAAGGAATATCGGATTCCGATTAATATTATTATTATTATTATTATTATTAGTAGTAGTAGTAGTAGTAGTAGTAGTAGTAGTAGTAGTAGTAGTAGTAGTAGTAGTAGTATATGGCATTCTGCATTTCCAACTACGGTTGTAGCTTAGCTAATAATAATAATACTCTTAATACAGATAATAATAATAATAGAAAATGATAAAAATAATAATAATAATAATAATAACAATAATAATAATAATAATAAAATGATAATAATAATAATAATAATAATGCTCAGGTTTATAGCATCCTGCTTTTCCAACTAGGATTGTAGCTTAGCAAGTAATAATAATAATAAAAATAATAATAATAATAATAACAATAATGATAATAATAATATAATTAATAATTAATAATAATAATAATAATAATCAATAATAATAATAATAATAAAAATACTACTACTACTACTACTACTACTACTACTACTACTACTACTACTAATAATAATAATAATAATAATAATAATAATAATGATGATGCTAATAATAATTAATAATACTAACAATATTAATAATAATAATAATAATAACTAATATTCCTAACCCATGCAATCACTTACTATCACGGGAGGAAAACTCAAGATTATCAGAATTAATATTATGTCTCCATTTTCCCCCAGAAGGATTTCTTATCATAGGTTCCTTAACGCCCTAAGACGCATCCTCCCAAGGGGAATAGGCACCGAGGCCCTTATCCATTTGAGAGTTGCACAACCCACGCACGCCCCTTCCCTCTAAGGGCAAGGGCATCCGGTGGGAATTGGAATTTGAGGGGGGGGGTGTCTGGGAATTCAAATCCACCGGATGTATTTAAGTATGAAATTGTGAAGTTCAGTTTTGGGGTTCATTTCTTATTTATTTTCTTCAGGTGTCGGTTTCAATATTATGGTATTTTAAGATTTATATTATTATTATTATTATTATTATTATTATTATTATTATTATTATTATTATTATTATCATGTTTTTCCAACTAGGGTTAATAATAATAATAATAATAATAATAATAATAATAATAAAAATAATAATCCTAGTAATAATAA
>NC_090736.1:142726041-142746041 GCF_036898095.1 Palaemon carinicauda | reverse complement strand
TACTGTATTTATACATACATACATACATACATACATACATACACACACACACACATATATATATATATATATATATATATATATATATATATATATATATATATATATATATATATATATATATATATATATGACTAGGGAGATCATTCAGCACTCAAGCTGAATTAGCTCATGTTAATGTACGAGTTGAAGGTGCTGAACAGCAAATTGGGAACAAGGAAGCATAAATAGAGCTAAAAAGGACCCTTCAGAGGCCAAGCTGATTTAACACAAGTTAACTTGTGTCATACGCAAAAATTCATGAAATTTGTCGTCGTACAAACGAGACTGGCAAAGTAAATTGTAAAATTTACTTAATTTTCCCTCCTCTGTTTATTAAAATCCTGAATCGGAAGTGATTTTAATGTTCTGGAAGCATTTTAAACGTTATAGATGTTCTCTGAGCAAAGATCTGGTAGTAATTCTAGTGTTCTGGAAGCGTTTTAAACGTTATAGATGCTGAGCAAAGATCTGGAAGTAATTGTAATGTTCTGGAAGCGTTTTAAACGTTATAGATGCTGAGCAAAGATCTGGAAGTAATTGTAATGTTCTGGAAGCGTTTTAAACGTTATAGATGCTGAGCAAAGATCTGGAAGTAATTGTAATGTTCTGGAAGCGTTTTAAACGTTATAGATGCTGAGCAAAGATCTGGAAGTAATTGTAATGTTCTGGAAGCGTTTTAAACGTTATAGATGCTGAGCAAAGATCTGGAAGTAATTGTAATGTTCTGGAAGCATTTTAAACGTGATAGATGCTGAGGAAAGATCTGGTAGTAATTGTAATGTTCTGGAAGCGTTTTAAACGTTATAGAAGCTGTCTGAGCAAAGATCTGGAAGTAATTTTAGAGTTCTGGGAGCGTTTTAAACGTTATAGAAGCTGTCTGAGCAAAGATCTGGGAGTAATTGTAATGTTCTGGGAGCGTTTTAAACGTTATAGAAGCTGTCTGAGCAAAGATCTGGGAGTAATTGTAATGTTCTGGAAGCGTTTTAAACGTTATAGAAGCTGTCTGAGCAAAGATCTGGAAGTAATTTTAGAGTTCTGGGAGCGTTTTAAACGTTATAGAAGCTGTCTGAGCAAAGATCTGGGAGTAATTGTAATGTTCTGGGAGCGTTTTAAACGTTATAGAAGCTGTCTGAGCAAAGATCTGGGAGTAATTGTAATGTTCTGGAAGCGTTTTAAACGTTATAGAAGCTGTCTGAGCAAAGATCTGGAAGTAATTTTAGAGTTCTGGGAGCGTTTTAAACGTTATAGAAGCTGTCTGAGCAAAGATCTGGGAGTAATTGTAATGTTCTGGAAGCGTTTTAAATGTTATAGAAGCTGTCTGAGCAAAGATCTGGAAGTAATTTTAGAGTTCTGGGAGCGTTTTAAACGTTATAGAAGCTGTCTGAGCAAAGATCTGGGAGTAATTGTAATGTTCTGGGAGCATTTTAAACGTTATAGAAGCTGTCTGAGCAAAGATCTGGGAGTAATTGTAATGTTCTGGAAGCGTTTTAAACGTTATAGATGCTGTCTGAGCAAAGATCTGGTAGTCATTTTAGTGTTCTGGAAGCGTTTTAAACGTTATAGATGCTGTCTGAGCAAAGATCTGGTAGTAACTGTAGTGTTCTGGAAGCGTTTTAAACGTTATAGATGCTGTCTGAGCAAAGATCTGATAGTAATTGTAGAGTCTGGAAGCGTTTTAAACGTAATAGTTGTTCTCCGAGCAAAGATCTGGCAGCAATTCTAGTCTTCTGGAAGTGTTTTAAACGTAATAGATGTTCTCCGAGCAAAGATCTGGCAGCAATTCTAGTCTTCTGGAAGTGTTTTAAACGTAATAGATGTTCTCCGAGCAAAGATCTGGCAGCAATTCTAGTCTTCTGGAAGCGTTTTAAACGTAATAGATGTTCTCTGAGCAAAGATCTGGCAGCAATTCTAGTCTTCTGGAAGCGTTTTAAACGTAATAGATGTTCTCCGAGCAAAGATCTGGCAGCAATTCTAGTCTTCTGGAAGCGTTTTAAACGTAATAGATGTTCTCCGAGCAAAGATCTGGCAGCAATTCTAGTCTTCTGGAAGCGTTTTAAACGTAATAGATGTTCTCTGAGCAAAGATCTGGTAGTCATTTTAGTCTTCTTGAAGACTTTCGCTTGCAATGTTGCTAAATTTCAGTAAAATAGGGATTTAATGCAATTCCAATTGTAAATTGGTGATTAGTGGCCCCCAAAAAATTAAAATACAAGTTAAATATGCTAAACAGCAAAATTGGCACAATGAAGCAGAAAAAGACCTAAAAGGAGTTCCTTCACAGCTCAAGTTAAATTAACGCAAATTAAGGTACGAGTTAAAGATGCTAAACAACAAAATAGGAACAAAAAAGCAAAAATGAAAAAAAAAAAAGATGCATTAAAGGCGATTGCTGACAGATTAATTTTCTTTATTATTATTATCATTATTATCATTATTATAATTATCATTATCAATTGCTAAGCTACAACCCTATTTGGAAAAGCAGAATGCTATAAGCCCAGGGGCCCCAACAAGAAACAAGGAAAAATAGAATATTTTAAGGACAGTAACAACATTAAAATAAATATTTCCAATATAAACTATAAATACTCTTAAAAAACAAGAGGAAGAGAAATTACACAGAATATTGTGCCCGAGTGTTTTTCTTAATCTATTTCGATTATTATTGAAGTAATTTGATTCACAATTATTCTGCAACGTTTTAGTCGTACCGTGAAATTTCCGCCCTATCTACATACCGTTTTATTCCAAACTATTATTCTTTACAGACAGTTTCCAGTTTCCCTCCGAAAATAAAACATATACTCTTTTTCCTTATTTTTTCTTATTTTTCCTTATTTTTTTCTTATTTTTCCTTAATTTTTCTTATTTTTCCTTATTTTTTCTTATTTTACCTTGTTTTTCCTTATTTTTTTCTTATTTTTTCTTATTTTACCTCATTTTTTCTTATTTTTTCCATATTTCACCTTATTTCTCCTCATTTTTTCTTATATTTCCTTTTTTTTCCTTTTTTCATATTTACCTCTACAGAAAAAGCAGAAGGAACGAGGTGTGAAACAACTGAACACTTCTCTTGCATCTCCCCGTCCAGAAATTGGTTCATGTAATTCTGTTCTTTAAACTAATATATCTTTTTTTCTTCCTTTTTAGGACTGTTACTATTTTTTTTTTATATTACATGTATTTTATATACTTTTATATTCTGTGAAATTGAAGATATATAAAACTCTCCTATATAATAAAGAGTAAGTGTCTGGCTATACATATATATATATATATATATATATATATATATATATATATATATATATATATATATATATATATATATATGTATATATATACACACACATATGCATATATATACATATATATATATATATATATATATATATATATATATATATATATATATATATATATATATATATATATATCATTACTTGCTAAACTAAATAAATCAATCAAACAAACAAAAAGATAAATATAAAAAACGACTCCTTCAGATAAAAAAGAAAATATGCATCAGGACAACAACAACCTTCTCCCAAAACATTGACACAAGACAGCAATTAACATGTCCTTCTAGAAACTACCTGACTGATAATCAGGCCAATGGGGACTGATAATCAGGCCAGTGAGGACTGATAATCAGGCCAGTGGGGACTGATAATCAGGCCAGTGGGACTGATAATCAGGCTAGTGTGATAATAATCAGGCCAGTGGGACTGATAATTATCAGGCCAGTGGGACTGATAATCAGGCCAGTGGGACTGATAATCAGGCCAGTGGGACTGATAATCAGGCCGGTGGGACTGATAATCAGGCCAGTGGGACTGATAATCAGGCCAGTGGGACTGATAATTATCAGGCCAGTGGGACTGATAATTATCAGGCCAGTGGGACTGATAATTATCAGGCCAGTGTCACTGATAATCAGTCCAGTGGGACTGATAATCAGGCCAGTGGGACTGATAATCAGGCCAGTAGCACTGATAATCAGGCCAGAGGGACTTATAATCGGGCCAGTGGGACTGATAATCGGGCCAGTGGGACTGATAATCAGGCCAGTGGGACTGAATAGCAAACGTTTGGGCCTCACATGAAGCTCAGAAGGTGCTCAGTATTCTTTCAGCCCCCCCCCCCGCCCTTCCCCCCCCCCCCGAGGGAGGGAGGAGGGGGGGGGGCTGAATACAAATAGCAATAAATACACATGCAATGAGGTTGATTTTGGGAGGAAGGGCCAGGCATTGTTTTAGTAATTGCTCGAGTGCTTTCATCATTAGTGGCTGACGATGCGTGAGGAGTTTAAGCTGGGATTAGAATTTCGACTTGAGGAGGCTGAAATTTTGAATGATTTTTGTAAATTTATGATATCACTTGAGGTGTATTTTTTGGTAATAGTATTACCTTTTAATAATTTGCATTAAAAAACGGTAAATGTCTGGAAGAATTTGCATTAAAACACGGTAAATGTCGGGAAGAATTTGCATTAAAAAACGGAAATGCCTGGAAGAATTTGCATTAAAAAACGGTAAATGTCGGGAAGAATTTGCATTAAAACACGGTAAATGTCGGGAAGAATTTGCATTAAAAAACGGTAAATGTCTGGAAGAATTTGCATTAAAAAACGGTAAATGTCTGGAAGAATTTGCATTAAAAAACGGTAAATGTCGGGAAGAATTTGCATTAAAACACGGTAAATGTCGGGAAGAATTTGCATTAAAAAACGGTAAATGTCTGGAAGAATTTGCATTAAAAACGGTAAATGTCTGGAAGAATTTGCATTAAAAAACGGTAAATGTCTGGAAGAATTTGCATTAAAAAACGGTAAATGTCGGGAAGAATTTGCATTAAAAACGGTAAATGTCGGGAAGAATTTGCATTAAAAAACGGTAAATGTCGGGAAGAATTTGCATTAAAAAACGGTAAATGTCGGGAAGAATTTGCATTAAAAAACGGTAAATGTCGGGAAGAATTTGCATTAAAACACGGTAAATGTCGGGAAGAATTTGCATTAAAACACGGTAAATGTCGGGAAGAATTTGCATTAAAAAACGGTAAATGTCTGGAAGAATTTGCATTAAAAAACGGTAAATGTCTGGAAGAATTTGCATTAAAAAACGGTAAATGTCGGGAAGAATTTGCATTAAAACACGGTAAATGTCGGGAAGAATTTGCATTAAAAAACGGTAAATGTCTGGAAGAATTTGCATTAAAAACGGTAAATGTCTGGAAGAATTTGCATTAAAAAACGGTAAATGTCTGGAAGAATTTGCATTAAAAAACGGTAAATGTCGGGAAGAATTTGCATTAAAAACGGTAAATGTCGGGAAGAATTTGCATTAAAAAACGGTAAATGTCGGGAAGAATTTGCATTAAAAAACGGTAAATGTCGGGAAGAATTTGCATTAAAAAACGGTAAATGCCTGGAAGAATTTGCATTAAAAAACGGTAAATGTCGGGAAGAATTTGCATTAAAAAACGGTAAATGTCGGGAAGAATTTGCATTAAAAAACGGTAAATGTCTGGAAGAATTTGCATTAAAAAACGGTAAATGTCGGGAAGAATTTGCATTAAAAAACGGTAAATGTCGGGAAGAATTTGCATTAAAAAACGGTAAATGCCTGGAAGAATTTGCATTAAAAACGGTAAATGTCTGGAAGAATTTGCATTAAAAAACGGTAAATGTCTGGAAGAATTTGCATTAAAAAACGGTAAATGTCGGGAAGAATTTGCATTAAAAACGGTAAATGTCTGGAAGAATTTGCATTAAAAACGGTAAATGTCTGGAAGAATTTGCATTAAAAACGGTAAATGTCTGGAAGAATTTGCATTAAAAACGGTAAATGTCTGGAAGAATTTGCATTAAAAAAACAGTAAATGTCTGGAAGAATTTGCATTAAAAAAACGGCAAATGTCTGGAAGAATTTGCATTAAAAAAACAGTAAATGTCTGGAAGAATTTGCATTAAAAAAACAGTAAATATCTGGAAGAATTTGCATTAAAAACGGTAAATGTCTGGAAGAATTTGCATTAAAAACGGCAAATGTCTGGAAGAATTTGCATTAAAAACGGTAAATGTCTGGAAGAATTTGCATTAAAAACGGCAAATGTCTGGAAGAATTTGCATTAAAAACGGTAAATGTCTGGAAGAATTTGCATTAAAAAACAGTAAATGTCGGGAAGAATTTGCATTAAAAAACGGAAATGCCTGGAAGAATTTGCATTAAAAAACGGAAATGCCTGGAAGAATTTGCATTAAAAAACGGTAAATGTCGGGAAGAATTTGCATTAAAAAACGGAAATGCCTGGAAGAATTTGCATTAAAAAACGGTAAATGTCGGGAAGAATTTGCATTAAAAAACGGTAAATGTCGGGAAGAATTTGCATTAAAAACGGCAAATGTCTGGAAGAATTTGCATTAAAAACGGCAAATGTCTGGAAGAATTTGCATTAAAAAACAGTAAATATCTGGAAGAATTTGCATTAAAAACGGTAAATGTCTGGAAGAATTTGCATTAAAAACGGCAAATGTCTGGAAGAATTTGCATTAAAAACGGTAAATGTCTGGAAGAATTTGCATTAAAAAACAGTAAATGTCGGGAAGAATTTGCATTAAAAAACGGAAATGCCTGGAAGAATTTGCATTAAAAAACGGTAAATGTCGGGAAGAATTTGCATTAAAAAACGGAAATGCCTGGAAGAATTTGCATTAAAAAACGGTAAATGTCGGGAAGAATTTGCATTAAAAAACGGTAAATGTCGGGAAGAATTTGCATTAAAAAACGGTAAATGTCGGGAAGAATTTGCATTAAAAAACGGTAAATGTCGGGAAGAATTTGCATTAAAAAACGGTAAATGTCGGGAAGAATTTGCATTAAAAAACGGTAAATCTCGGGAAGAATTTGCATTAAAAAACGGTAAATGTCGGGAAGAATTTGCATTAAAAAACGGCAAATCTCGGGAAGAATTTGCATTAAAAAACGGTAAATGTCGTGAAGAATTTGCATTAAAAAACGGTAAATGTCGGGAAGAATTTGCATTAAAAAACGGTAAATGTCGGGAAGAATTTGCATTAAAAAACGGCAAATGTCGGGAAGAATTTGCATTAAAAAACGGTAAATGTCGGGAAGAATTTGCATTAAAAAACGGTAAATGTCGGGAAGAATTTGCATTAAAAAACGGTAAATGTCGGGAAGAATTTGCATTAAAAAACGGTAAATGTCGGGAAGAATTTGCATTAAAAAAACGGTAAATGTCGGGAAGAATTTGCATTAAAAAACGGTAAATGTCGGGAAGAATTTGCATTAAAAAACGGTAAATGTCTGGAAGAATTTGCATTAAAAAACGGAAATGCCTGGAAGAATTTGCATTAAAAAACGGTAAATGTCTGGAAGAATTTGCATTAAAAAACGGTAAATGCCTGGAAGAATTTGCATTAAAAAACGGTAAATGTCGGGAAGAATTTGCATTAAAAAACGGTAAATGTCGGGAAGAATTTGCATTAAAAAACGGTAAATGTCGGGAAGAATTTGCATTAAAAAACGGTAAATGTCGGGAAGAATTTGCATTAAAAAACGGTAAATGCCTGGAAGAATTTGCATTAAAAAACGGTAAATGTCGGGAAGAATTTGCGTTAAAAAACGGTAAATGTCGGGAAGAATTTGCATTAAAAAACGGAAATGCCTGGAAGAATTTGCATTAAAAAACGGTAAATGTCAGGATGAATTTGCATTAAAAAACGGTAAATGTCTGGAAGAATTTGCATTAAAAAACGGAAATGCCTGGAAGAATTTGCATTAAAAAACGGTAAATGTCAGGATGAATTTGCATTAAAAAACGGTAAATGTCTGGAAGAATTTGCATTAAAAAACGGAAATGCCTGGAAGAATTTGCATTAAAAAACGGTAAATGTCAGGATGAATTTGCATTAAAAAACGGTAAATGTCTGGAAGAATTTGCATTAAAAAACGGTAAATGTCGGGAAGAATTTGCATTAAAAAACGGTAAATCTCGGCAAGAATTTGCATTAAAAAACGGTAAATGTCGGGAAGAATTTGCATTAAAAAACGGTAAATGTCAGGATGAATTTGCATTAAAAAACGGTAAATGTCGGGAAGAATTTGCATTAAAAAACGGTAAATGTCGGGAAGAATTTGCATTAAAAAACGGTAAATGTCGGGAAGAATTTGCATTAAAAAACGGTAAATGCCGGGAAGAATTTGCATTAAAAAACGGTAAATGTCGGGAAGAATTTGCATTAGAAAACGGTAAAAGCCGGGAAGAATTTGCATTAAAAAACGGTAAATGTCGGGAAGAATTTGCATTAGAAAACGGTAAATGCCGGGAAGAATTTGCATTAAAAAACGGTAAATGTCAGGATGAATTTGCATTAAAAAACGGTAAATGTCGGGAAGAATTTGCATTAAAAAACGGTAAATGTCGGGAAGAATTTGCATTAAAAAACGGTAAATCTCGGGAAGAATTTGCATTAAAAAAACGGTAAATGTCGGGAAGAATTTGCATTAAAAAACGGTAAATGTCGGGAAGAATTTGCATTAAAAAACGGTAAATGTCGGGAAGAATTTGCATTAAAAACGGTAAATGTCGGGAAGAATTTGCATTAAAAAACGGTAAATGTCGGGAAGAATTTGCATTAAAAAAACGGTAAATGTCGGGAAGAATTTGCATTAAAAAACGGTAAATCTCGGGAAGAATTTGCATTAAAAAACGGTAAATCTCGGGAAGAATTTGCATTAAAAAACGGAAATGCCTGGAAGAATTTGCATTAAAAAACGGTAAATGTCTGGAAGAATTTGCATTAAAAAACGGTAAATGCCTGGAAGAATTTGCATTAAAAAACGGTAAATGTCGGGAAGAATTTGCATTAAAAAACGGTAAATGTCGGGAAGAATTTGCATCAAAAAACGGAAATGCCTGGAAGAATTTGCATTAAAAAACGGTAAATGTCGGGAAGAATTTGCATTAAAAAACGGTAAATGTCGGGAAGAATTTGCATTAAAAAACGGAAATGCCTGGAAGAATTTGCATTAAAAAACGGTAAATGTCGGGAAGAATTTGCATTAAAAAACGGTAAATGTCGGGAAGAATTTGCATTAAAAAACGGAAATGCCTGGAAGAATTTGCATTAAAAAACGGTAAATGTCAGGATGAATTTGCATTAAAAAACGGTAAATGTCTGGAAGAATTTGCATTAAAAAACGGAAATGCCTGGAAGAATTTGCATTAAAAAACGGTAAATGTCAGGATGAATTTGCATTAAAAAACGGTAAATGTCTGGAAGAATTTGCATTAAAAAACGGTAAATGTCGGGAAGAATTTGCATTAAAAAACGGTAAATCTCGGCAAGAATTTGCATTAAAAAACGGTAAATGTCGGGAAGAATTTGCATTAAAAAACGGTAAATGTCAGGATGAATTTGCATTAAAAAACGGTAAATGTCGGGAAGAATTTGCATTAAAAAACGGTAAATGTCGGGAAGAATTTGCATTAAAAAACGGTAAATGTCGGGAAGAATTTGCATTAAAAAACGGTAAATGCCGGGAAGAATTTGCATTAAAAAACGGTAAATGTCGGGAAGAATTTGCATTAGAAAACGGTAAAAGCCGGGAAGAATTTGCATTAAAAAACGGTAAATGTCGGGAAGAATTTGCATTAGAAAACGGTAAATGCCGGGAAGAATTTGCATTAAAAAACGGTAAATGTCGGGAAGAATTTGCATTAAAAAACGGTAAATCTCGGGAAGAATTTGCATTAAAAAAACGGTAAATGTCGGGAAGAATTTGCATTAAAAAACGGTAAATGTCGGGAAGAATTTGCATTAAAAAACGGTAAATCTCGGGAAGAATTTGCATTAAAAAACGGTAAATCTCGGGAAGAATTTGCATTAAAAAACGGTAAATGTCGGGAAGAATTTGCATTAAAAAACGGTAAATGTCGGGAAGAATTTGCATTAAAAAACGGTAAATGTCGGGAAGAATTTGCATTAAAAAACGGTAAATCTCGGGAAGAATTTGCATTAAAAAACGGTAAATGTCGGGAAGAATTTGCATTAAAAAACGGTAAATGTCGGGAAGAATTTGCATTAAAAAAACGGTAAATGTCGGGAAGAATTTGCATTAAAAAACGGTAAATGTCGGGAAGAATTTGCATTAAAAAACGGTAAATGTCGGGAAGAATTTGCATTAAAAAACGGTAAATGTCGGGAAGAATTTGCATTAAAAAACGGTAAATGTCGGGAAGAATTTGCATTAAAAAACGGTAAATGTCGGGAAGAATTTGCATTAAAAAACGGTAAATGTCGGGAAGAATTTGCATTAAAAAACGGTAAATGTCGGGAAGAATTTGCATTAAAAAACGGTAAATGTCGGGAAGAATTTGCATTAAAAAACGGTAAATGTCGGGAAGAATTTGCATTAAAAAACGGTAAATGTCGGGAAGAATTTGCATTAAAAAACGGTAAATGTCGGGAAGAATTTGCATTAAAAAACGGTAAATCTCGGGAAGAATTTGCATTAAAAAACGGTAAATCTCGGGAAGAATTTGCATTAAAAAACGGTAAATCTCGGGAAGAATTTGCATTAAAAAACGGTAAATCTCGGGAAGAATTTGCATTAAAAAACGGTAAATCTCGGGAAGAATTTGCATTAAAAAACGGTAAATGTCGGGAAGAATTTGCATTAAAAAACGGTAAATGTCGGGAAGAATTTGCATTAAAAAACGGAAATGCCTGGAAGAATTTGCATTAAAAAACGGTAAATGTCGGGAAGAATTTGCATTAAAAAACGGTAAATGTCGGGAAGAATTTGCATTAAAAAACGGTAAATGTCGGGAAGAATTTGCATTAAAAAACGGTAAATGTCGGGAAGAATTTGCATTAAAAAACGGTAAATGTCGGGAAGAATTTGCATTAAAAAACGGTAAATGTCGGGAAGAATTTGCATCAAAAAACGGAAATGCCTGGAAGAATTTGCATTAAAAAACGGTAAATGTCGGGAAGAATTTGCATTAAAAAACGGTAAATGTCGGGAAGAATTTGCATTAAAAAACGGTAAATGTCGGGAAGAATTTGCATTAAAAAACGGTAAATGCCGGGAAGAATTTGCATTATAAAACGGTAAATGTCGGGAAGAATTTGCATTAAAAAACGGTAAATGCCGGGAAGAATTTGCATTAAAAAACGGTAAATGTCGGGAAGAATTTGCATTAAAAAACGGTAAATGTCGGGAAGAATTTGCATTAAAAAACGGTAAATGTCGGGAAGAATTTGCATTAAAAAACGTTAAATGTCGGGAAGAATTTGCATTAAAAAACGGTAAATCTCGGGAAGAATTTGCATTAAAAAAACGGTAAATGTCGGGAAGAATTTGCATTAAAAAACGGTAAATGTCGGGAAGAATTTGCATTAAAAAACGGTAAATCTCGGGAAGAATTTGCATTAAAAAAACGGTAAATGTCGGGAAGAATTTGCATTAAAAAACGGTAAATGTCGGGAAGAATTTGCATTAAAAAACGGTAAATGTCGGGAAGAATTTGCATTAAAAAACGGTAAATGTCGGGAAGAATTTGCATTAAAAAACGGTAAATGTCGGGAAGAATTTGCATTAAAAAACGGTAAATGTCGGGAAGAATTTGCATTAAAAAAACGGTAAATGTCGGGAAGAATTTGCATTAAAAAACGGTAAATCTCGGGAAGAATTTGCATTAAAAAACGGTAAATGTCGGGAAGAATTTGCATTAAAAAACGGTAAATGTCGGGAAGAATTTGCATTAAAAAACGGTAAATGTCGGGAAGAATTTGCATTAAAAAACGGTAAATGTCGGGAAGAATTTGCATTAAAAAACGGTAAATCTCGGGAAGAATTTGCATTAAAAAACGGTAAATGTCGGGAAGAATTTGCATTAAAAAACGGTAAATGTCGGGAAGAATTTGCATTAAAAAACGGTAAATCTCGGGAAGAATTTGCATTAAAAAACGGTAAATCTCGGGAAGAATTTGCATTAAAAAACGGTAAATGTCGGGAAGAATTTGCATTAAAAAACGGTAAATCTCGGGAAGAATTTGCATTAAAAAACGGTAAATGTCGGGAAGAATTTGCATTAAAAAACGGTAAATGTCGGGAAGAATTTGCATTAAAAAACGGTAAATGTCGGGAAGAATTTGCATTAAAAAACGGTAAATCTCGGGAAGAATTTGCATTAAAAAACGGTAAATCTCGGGAAGAATTTGCATTAAAAAACGGTAAATCTCGGGAAGAATTTGCATTAAAAAACGGTAAATCTCGGGAAGAATTTGCATTAAAAAACGGTAAATCTCGGGAAGAATTTGCATTAAAAAACGGTAAATGTCGGGAAGAATTTGCATTAAAAAACGGTAAATGTCGGGAAGAATTTGCATTAAAAAACGGTAAATGTCGGGAAGAATTTGCATTAAAAAACGGTAAATCTCGGGAAGAATTTGCATTAAAAAAACGGTAAATGTCGGGAAGAATTTGCATTAAAAAAACGGTAAATGTCGGGAAGAATTTGCATTAAAAAACGGTAAATCTCGGGAAGAATTTGCATTAAAAAACGGTAAATCTCGGGAAGAATTTGCATTAAAAAACGGTAAATCTCGGGAAGAATTTGCATTAAAAAACGGTAAATGTCGGGAAGAATTTGCATTAAAAAACGGTAAATCTCGGGAAGAATTTGCATTAAAAAACGGTAAATATCGGGAAGAATTTGCATTAAAAAACGGTAAATGTCGGGAAGAATTTGCATTAAAAAACGGTAAATCTCGGGAAGAATTTGCATTAAAAAACGGTAAATGTCGGGAAGAATTTGCATTAAAAAACGGTAAATGTCGGGAAGAATTTGCATTAAAAAACGGTAAATGTCGGGAAGAATTTGCATTAAAAAACGGTAAATGTCGGGAAGAATTTGCATTAAAAAACGGTAAATGTCGGGAAGAATTTGCATTAAAAAACGGTAAATGTCGGGAAGAATTTGCATTAAAAAACGGTAAATGTCGGGAAGAATTTGCATTAAAAAACGGTAAATGTCGGGAAGAATTTGCATTAAAAAACGGTAAATGTCGGGAAGAATTTGCATTAAAAAAACGGTAAATGTCGGGAAGAATTTGCATTAAAAAACGGTAAATGTCGGGAAGAATTTGCATTAAAAAAACGGTAAATGTCGGGAAGAATTTGCATTAAAAAACGGTAAATGTCGGGAAGAATTTGCATTAAAAAACGGTAAATGTCGGGAAGAATTTGCATTAAAAAACGGTAAATGTCGGGAAGAATTTGCATTAAAAAACGGTAAATGTCGGGAAGAATTTGCATTAAAAACGGTAAATGTCGGGAAGAATTTGCATTAAAAAACGGTAAATGTCGGGAAGAATTTGCATTAAAAAACGGTAAATGTCGGGAAGAATTTGCATTAAAAAACGGTAAATGTCGGGAAGAATTTGCATTAAAAAACGGTAAATGTCGGGAAGAATTTGCATTAAAAAACGGTAAATGTCGGGAAGAATTTGCATTAAAAAACGGTAAATGTCGGGAAGAATTTGCATTAAAAAACGGTAAATGTCGGGAAGAATTTGCATTAAAAAACGGTAAATGTCGGGAAGAATTTGCATTAAAAAACGGTAAATGTCGGGAAGAATTTGCATTAAAAAACGGTAAATGTCGGGAAGAATTTGCATTAAAAAACGGTAAATCTCGGGAAGAATTTGCATTAAAAAAACGGTAAATGTCGGGAAGAATTTGCATTAAAAAACGGTAAATCTCGGGAAGAATTTGCATTAAAAAAACGGTAAATGTCGGGAAGAATTTGCATTAAAAAACGGTAAATCTCGGGAAGAATTTGCATTAAAAAAACGGTAAATGTCGGGAAGAATTTGCATTAAAAAACGGTAAATGTCGGGAAGAATTTGCATTAAAAAACGGTAAATGTCGGGAAGAATTTGCATTAAAAAACGGTAAATGTCGGGAAGAATTTGCATTAAAAAACGGTAAATGTCGGGAAGAATTTGCATTAAAAAACGGTAAATGTCGGGAAGAATTTGCATTAAAAAAACGGTAAATCTCGGGAAGAATTTGCATTAAAAAACGGTAAATCTCGGGAAGAATTTGCATTAAAAAAACGGTAAATCTCGGGAAGAATTTGCATTAAAAAACGGTAAATGTCGGGAAGAATTTGCATTAAAAAAACGGTAAATCTCGGGAAGAATTTGCATTAAAAAACGGTAAATGTCGGGAAGAATTTGCATTAAAAAACGGTAAATCTCGGGAAGAATTTGCATTAAAAAACGGTAAATGTCGGGAAGAATTTGCATTAAAAAACGGTAAATCTCGGGAAGAATTTGCATTAAAAAACGGTAAATGTCGGGAAGAATTTGCATTAAAAAACGGTAAATCTCGGGAAGAATTTGCATTAAAAAACGGTAAATGTCGGGAAGAATTTGCATTAAAAAACGGTAAATCTCGGGAAGAATTTGCATTAAAAAACGGTAAATCTCGGGAAGAATTTGCATTAAAAAACGGTAAATCTCGGGAAGAATTTGCATTAAAAAACGGTAAATGTCGGGAAGAATTTGCATTAAAAAACGGTAAATCTCGGGAAGAATTTGCATTAAAAAACGGTAAATGTCGGGAAGAATTTGCATTAAAAAACGGTAAATCTCGGGAAGAATTTGCATTAAAAAACGGTAAATCTCGGGAAGAATTTGCATTAAAAAACGGTAAATCTCGGGAAGAATTTGCATTAAAAAACGGTAAATGTCGGGAAGAATTTGCATTAAAAAACGGTAAATGTCGGGAAGAATTTGCATTAAAAAACGGTAAATCTCGGGAAGAATTTGCATTAAAAAACGGTAAATCTCGGGAAGAATTTGCATTAAAAAACGGTAAATCTCGGGAAGAATTTGCATTAAAAAACGGTAAATGTCGGGAAGAATTTGCATTAAAAAACGGTAAATGTCGGGAAGAATTTGCATTAAAAAACGGTAAATGTCGGGAAGAATTTGCATTAAAAAACGGTAAATCTCGGGAAGAATTTGCATTAAAAAACGGTAAATCTCGGGAAGAATTTGCATTAAAAAACGGTAAATGTCGGGAAGAATTTGCATTAAAAAACGGTAAATGTCGGGAAGAATTTGCATTAAAAAACGGTAAATCTCGGGAAGAATTTGCATTAAAAAACGGTAAATGTCGGGAAGAATTTGCATTAAAAAACGGTAAATCTCGGGAAGAATTTGCATTAAAAAACGGTAAATCTCGGGAAGAATTTGCATTAAAAAACGGTAAATCTCGGGAAGAATTTGCATTAAAAAACGGTAAATCTCGGGAAGAATTTGCATTAAAAAACGGTAAATGTCGGGAAGAATTTGCATTAAAAAACGGTAAATCTCGGGAAGAATTTGCATTAAAAAACGGTAAATCTCGGGAAGAATTTGCATTAAAAAACGGTAAATCTCGGGAAGAATTTGCATTAAAAAACGGTAAATCTCGGGAAGAATTTGCATTAAAAAACGGTAAATCTCGGGAAGAATTTGCATTAAAAAACGGTAAATCTCGGGAAGAATTTGCATTAAAAAACGGTAAATGTCGGGAAGAATTTGCATTAAAAAACGGTAAATCTCGGGAAGAATTTGCATTAAAAAACGGTAAATCTCGGGAAGAATTTGCATTAAAAAACGGTAAATCTCGGGAAGAATTTGCATTAAAAAACGGTAAATCTCGGGAAGAATTTGCATTAAAAAACGGTAAATGTCGGGAAGAATTTGCATTAAAAAACGGTAAATCTCGGGAAGAATTTGCATTAAAAAACGGTAAATCTCGGGAAGAATTTGCATTAAAAAACGGTAAATCTCGGGAAGAATTTGCATTAAAAAACGGTAAATGTCGGGAAGAATTTGCATTAAAAAACGGTAAATCTCGGGAAGAATTTGCATTAAAAAACGGTAAATCTCGGGAAGAATTTGCATTAAAAAACGGTAAATGTCGGGAAGAATTTGCATTAAAAAACGGTAAATGTCGGGAAGAATTTGCATTAAAAAACGGTAAATCTCGGGAAGAATTTGCATTAAAAAACGGTAAATCTCGGGAAGAATTTGCATTAAAAAACGGTAAATCTCGGGAAGAATTTGCATTAAAAAACGGTAAATCTCGGGAAGAATTTGCATTAAAAAACGGTAAATCTCGGGAAGAATTTGCATTAAAAAACGGTAAATCTCGGGAAGAATTTGCATTAAAAAACGGTAAATCTCGGGAAGAATTTGCATTAAAAAACGGTAAATCTCGGGAAGAATTTGCATTAAAAAACGGTAAATCTCGGGAAGAATTTGCATTAAAAAACGGTAAATCTCGGGAAGAATTTGCATTAAAAAACGGTAAATCTCGGGAAGAATTTGCATTAAAAAACGGTAAATCTCGGGAAGAATTTGCATTAAAAAACGGTAAATCTCGGGAAGAATTTGCATTAAAAAACGGTAAATCTCGGGAAGAATTTGCATTAAAAAACGGTAAATCTCGGGAAGAATTTGCATTAAAAAACGGTAAATGTCGGGAAGAATTTGCATTAAAAAACGGTAAATCTCGGGAAGAATTTGCATTAAAAAACGGTAAATCTCGGGAAGAATTTGCATTAAAAAACGGTAAATCTCGGGAAGAATTTGCATTAAAAAACGGTAAATCTCGGGAAGAATTTGCATTAAAAAACGGTAAATGTCGGGAAGAATTTGCATTAAAAAACGGTAAATCTCGGGAAGAATTTGCATTAAAAAACGGTAAATCTCGGGAAGAATTTGCATTAAAAAACGGTAAATCTCGGGAAGAATTTGCATTAAAAAACGGTAAATCTCGGGAAGAATTTGCATTAAAAAACGGTAAATCTCGGGAAGAATTTGCATTAAAAAACGGTAAATCTCGGGAAGAATTTGCATTAAAAAACGGTAAATCTCGGGAAGAATTTGCATTAAAAAACGGTAAATCTCGGGAAGAATTTGCATTAAAAAACGGTAAATCTCGGGAAGAATTTGCATTAAAAAACGGTAAATCTCGGGAAGAATTTGCATTAAAAAACGGTAAATCTCGGGAAGAATTTGCATTAAAAAACGGTAAATCTCGGGAAGAATTTGCATTAAAAAACGGTAAATCTCGGGAAGAATTTGCATTAAAAAACGGTAAATCTCGGGAAGAATTTGCATTAAAAAACGGTAAATCTCGGGAAGAATTTGCATTAAAAAACGGTAAATCTCGGGAAGAATTTGCATTAAAAAACGGTAAATGTCGGGAAGAATTTGCATTAAAAAACGGTAAATGTCTGGAAGAATTTGCATTAAAAAACGGTAAATGTCGGGAAGAATTTGCATTAAAAAACGGTAAATGTCTGGAAGAATTTGCATTAAAAAACGGTAAATGTCGGGAAGAATTTGCATTAAAAAACGGTAAATGTCTGGAAGAATTTGCATTAAAAAACGGTAAATGTCTGGAAGAATTTGCATTAAAAAACGGTAAATGTCGGGAAGAATTTGCATTAAAAAACGGTAAATGTCTGGAAGAATTTGCATTAAAAAACGGTAAATGTCGGGAAGAATTTGCATTAAAAAACGGTAAATGTCTGGAAGAATTTGCATTAAAAAACGGTAAATGTCTGGAAGAATTTGCATTAAAAAACGGTAAATGTCGGGAAGAATTTGCATTAAAAAACGGTAAATGTCTGGAAGAATTTGCATTAAAAAACGGTAAATGTCGGGAAGAATTTGCATTAAAAAACGGTAAATGTCTGGAAGAATTTGCATTAAAAAACGGTAAATGTCGGGAAGAATTTGCATTAAAAAACGGTAAATGTCTGGAAGAATTTGCATTAAAAAACGGTAAATGTCTGGAAGAATTTGCATTAAAAAACGGTAAATGTCGGGAAGAATTTGCATTAAAAAACGGTAAATGTCTGGAAGAATTTGCATTAAAAAACGGTAAATGTCGGGAAGAATTTGCATTAAAAAACGGTAAATGTCTGGAAGAATTTGCATTAAAAAACGGTAAATGTCGGGAAGAATTTGCATTAAAAAACGGTAAATGTCTGGAAGAATTTGCATTAAAAAACGGTAAATGTCGGGAAGAATTTGCATTAAAAAACGGTAAATGTCTGGAAGAATTTGCATTAAAAAACGGTAAATGTCTGGAAGAATTTGCATTAAAAAACGGTAAATGTCTGGAAGAATTTGCATTAAAAAACGGTAAATGTCGGAAGAATTTGCATTAAAAAACGGTAAATGTCTGGAAGAATTTAATCCCAGGATTTTCACCGTTTTAAAAACGGATATAATGACTTAAATGAGTGATATTTCGGTCACCAACCCGTGTAATATAATAACAAAGTATGGTAAAATTACGGTCGCCTGTATTTTACTGAAATATGGCTGAGAACAGTATTATTATTATTATTATTATTATTATTATTATTATTATTATTATTATTATTATTATTAATTGCTAACCTACACACCTAATTGGAAAAGCAGGATGCTATAAGCCCAGAGGCCCCAACAGGGAAAATAGCCCAGTGAGGAAAGGAAACAAGGAAAAATAAAATATTTTAAGTACAGTAACAACACTAAAATAAATATTTCATATATAAACTTTACATAACTTAACAAAACAAAAGAGAAATTAGATAGAATAGTGTGCCCGAGTGTACTCTCAAGCAAGAGAACTCTAATTATATTTTTACGGAAATTTTTCATTAAAATTACGATTTTTTTTAACAGTGTTAGGTTATCATTTCTGCTTGCTGCTTAATACTCATTAAACAAAATTTGTACATGAAGTATTGAATTTTGAGTCAGCATTTTTCACTAATTGGACTCGTAATAGAATATACGAAATAAGTTAAAATGTATGTTGCACATTTTCATAAAATAAATTAACCAGGAATACCATTTTAGATTAGTACAGAAATCGTTAAATAAAATTTGTACATGATGTGTTGAATTTTGAGTCGTTATTTTTCATTAATTGCTTTCGTAATTGGATGTACAAAATGGGTTAAAATGTACGCTGCCTATTTTGATCAAATAGATTAACCCCAAACTGTAAAACTATAAACTCATTAGCAAAGGAATATCACTTTTGCTTAATGATTAATACTGGAATCATTAAATAAAATTTGTACATGATGTCTTGAATTTTGAGTCAGTATTTTTAACTAATTGCTTTAACCTATTTAAGTATACTAAATTAGTTAAATTGCACTTTACCTGCTTCAATCAAATACATGTTATAATTTCATTTCAATTATTAATACTGGAATCATTAAATAAAATTTGTACATGATATCTTGAATTTTAAGCCAGTATTTTTAACTAATTGCTTTAACCTATTTGAGTATACTAAATTAGTTAAAATGTACTTTACCTGTTTTAATCAAATACGTAGGTCATAATTTTAGTTATTAATACTGGAATCCTTGAATAAAATTTGTATATAATGTGTTGAATTTTGAGTCAGTGTTTTTCATTAATTGCTTTCGCAATAGGATATAAAAAAAATTGTTAAATGTGCTCTACCAATTTTAATTAAATAAATAAAACCCCGAAATATAAAACTAACTACGCATGAACATCGAATTTATTTATTCTATTTATTTATTTTATTTGTTTTCATTTTATTTTGTATTTAATTAATTTATTTATTTCATCTAATTATTTGATTTTGATTTTGATTTTTATGGTTTTATTTATTTATTAATTTTATTTATTTTTGATTTTTATGGTTTTATTTATTTATTAATTGTATTTATTTTTATTTTTGTTTTATTAATTTTATTTATCTTATTCATTGTTATTTTATTAATTTTACTTATCTTATTGGTATTTTTTGTTTATTTTCTTAATAAATGGATAGCTAACTCCGAGAAAAGGTGTTTTTATCTTTGGACATGTATGAATA
>NC_090736.1:142711041-142718541 GCF_036898095.1 Palaemon carinicauda | reverse complement strand
GTTTAAAGAGAATGGATAAATAATTAATATATGTTTAAAGAGACTAGAAAAATAATAAAAATATATGTTTAAAGAGACTAGAAAAATAATAAAAAAAATGTTTAAAGAGAATAGATAAATAATAAAAATATATGTTTAAAGAGAATAGATAAATAATAAAAATATGTTTAAAGAGAATGGATAAATAATAAAAAAAATTTAAAGAAAAAGGATAAATATTAAAAATATGTTTAAAGAGAAAAGATAAATAATAAAAATATATGTTTAAAGAGAATATATAAATAATAAAAACATGTTTTGTTTAAAGAGAATAGTTATTAAAAATATGTTTAAAGGGAAAAGATAAATAAAAGTATATGTTTAAAGAGAAAAGATAAATGATAAAAATATATGTTTAAAGAGAAGAGATAAATAATAAAAATATGTTTAAAGAGAATGGATAAATAATAAAAATATATGTTTAAAGAGAAAAGATAAATAAAAATATATGTTTAAAGAGAAAAGATAAATAATAAAAACATGTTAAATTTAGCTCTTTACACAAGACGTTTTCTAGATAAGTGATATGTTTAAAGAGAATAGGTAAATACTAACAATTATAAAAATAAATTGGTTTTTTGCTTTCTGGTTTGATTAAAATACTAGAAAATATTATAGTGTTTTGGCTGTGAATATTTTATGGTGGCTGATATAAATAATGGATATTACATATCCGTTATATCATACAGCCCTTGGGTTAGCATCCTGCTTTTTAAACTAGGGCAGTACCTTAGGTAGTAGTAGTAGTAGTAACAATATTAATAATAATAATAATAATAATAATAATAATTATTATTATTATTATAATAACAATAAATAATAATAATAACAATTAAAAATAATAACAGTAGTAGTAGTAATAATAATAACAATTAAAAATAATAACAGTAGTAGTAGTAATAATAATAATAATAATAACAATAATAATAATATTAATAATAATAATAATAATACTAATAACAATAAATAAGAATAATAACAGTAGTAGTAGTAGTAATAATAATAATAATAATAATAATAATAATAATAATAAGAACAACTACAACAACAACAACAACAACAATAATAATAATAATAATAATAAATCTAATGATTTCCAGCTTTTTACATAACAGTTAATACCTGCAAGTTACATTACTCTACGATTAAAATTGCGACCAGGAAGATGCTCACAAACAAACAAACACAATCACACAAATAAATACACATCAGAGGCAAAAACTTAACCGCCTTCCAAAGTTTAACCAATTCCAGCTTTTTATATAAAAGTTAATCCCTGCAAGTTGCATTAATCTACGATTAAAATTGTGGCCTGGAAGCTGTTCACAAACAAACAAACACACACACATACAAACACAAACAAATACACAAACAGGGGCGAAAAAATAACCTCCTTCCAAAATTTACAGCTTTTCACATCAAAGTTAATCCCTGCAAGTTTCATTAATCTACGATCAAAAATATTTTCAGTAAACTGTTCACAAACAAACACACACACACACAAACAAACACACAAACAAGGGGCGAAAACATAACCACCTTCCAACTTCGTTAGCAGAGGTAATTATCACTCTGAAGCCTCGAGAATTTTAGCTTTCCACACTCAATTTACTTTTCACTCCACCACCTTTGGAGTTAGACATATGCCATGTGGCATAGCTGCAGATAGGGGTAGGGTGTAGAGTGGACGTAAAACGAGTGGGTGTTGGTTGTGAATACGGTCGTAAGACGAGTAGAGTTACAAAAACTCAAGTGATCAAGTGATTAATTATATTGTGTTTAATTGAAATTCTATGTGAAATAAATGTACCGATATTTCTATGATTAATCTTAAAAATTGCACTTAAGACTATACAATGACAACTACCCTTTCCTTATTCATGATTTTTCATCATAAAATGTTCTTATTTATCGCATTGTAAGTTATAATTCTAGAAATTATTATGATATATACGTTATACATTTTTATAGGTTAGAATGAAAAAATATGATTATCTAATTTTCGTACTGACGTGCATATTACATATTATGTAAGTTGATATAAAGATAATTTTAGCTTTAAATATATTTTTGTGATATATATATATATATGTATATATATATGTATATATATATATGTATATATATACATATATATATAAATACACACATATATATATACATATATATATATATATATATATATATATATATATATATATATATATATATATGTATATATTTATACATATATATAAATACACACATATATATACATATATATATAATGTATATATATATATGAATATACATATATATACATATATATATACATATATATATGTATATATATACATATATGCATATATATATATATGTATATATATACATATATACACACACACACATATATATATATATATATATATATATATATATATATATATATATACATATATATATATATATATATATATGTATATATATATATATATGAATATACATATATATATATATATATATATATATATATATATATATATATATATATATAGATATATATATAATATATATATATATATATACACGACAACCCATAGACTTTTAAAGTGAGACTTTATGCATCTAATATATATCGCTTTCTATCTATCAATTCCAGTGTCCTATCGAAAAATAAAAATAAAAATGCACTTTGATCAATTCCTTACTTTTCCATGGTCTCCAGAACTCCGTTTCTACTCTGCCTTCACTCTATCTTATTTTCAATCTATTTTTCCATTACTTCCCCCTACTCTATCTTATTTGTCCATGTTCTTTTACACTGACTTCACTCTGATATCTTATTTTCAATCTATTTTTCCATTCCTTCCCTCTACTCTATCTTATTTTTCCATGTTTTGCTTTTACTATGACTTCACCCTGATATCTTATTTTCAATCTATTTTTCCATTCCTTCTCTCTACTCTATCTTATTATTCCATGTTTTGCTTTTACTATAACTTCACTCTGATATCTTATTTTCAATCTATTTTCCATTCCTTCCCTCTACTCTATCTTATTTTTCCATGTTCTTTTAACCTGACTTCACTCTATCTTATTTTCAATCGATTTTTCCATTCCTTCTCTCTACTCTATCTTATTTTTCCATGTTCTTTTACACTGACTTCCCTCTATCTTATTTTCCATTTATTTTTCCATTCCTTCCCTCTACTCTATCTTATTTTTCCATGTTCTACTTTTACTCTGCCTTCCCTCTATCTTATTTTCAATCTATTTTTCTATTCCTTCCCTCTATCCCATCCGCTATTTCCTCCCTTCTATGACTCGCCCAGCCCTAGCCAAACTAGTTTTCTATTTTCTACCTTTATGCATTCACGTCCCTTTCAATTATCTCCGTTCTTTTTTCCGGCTGATTTTATCAATGTACCTTTGGCCTGATGCGAGACTTGACATAAATGGAAATTGTTCTCCGACTGACTTTGATTCCATTTCTTTATTCTCTTCTTCTTTCCCCCGATTCCCTTCTTTGCATGGAATGAAAACACAATTGACGTTTTCCAAATTGCTCTCGTGACAAGAACGTTGGGAATTGCTCAGAGAGAGAGAGAGAGAGAGAGAGAGAGAGAGAGAGAGAGAGAGAGAGAGAGAGAGAGAGAGAGAGAGAGAGAGAGAGAGAAAAAAAAAAGTAGGGTTACTTCAGCAATGGCTAACAACAGTACCTCCTCTAAGCATAGGAGAGAGAGAGAGAGAGAGAGAGAGAGAGAGAGAGAGAGAGAGAGAGAGAGAGAAGTAGGGTTACTTCAGCAATAGCTATCAACAGTAGCTCCTCTAAGCATAGGAGAGAGAGAGAGAGAGAGAGAGAGAGAGAGAGAGAGAGAGAGAGAGAGAGAGAGAGAGAGAGAGAGTCAAGGCCAACTATGTGTAATTACATGTAATGAATGTACAGCGTATTGTATTCCACATTACAACATAATCTAGTCGGTTGGTATTACATAAAGAAGTATTATCAACCGTAAACTCAGTAATAAAAATAATCATTAATCATACATATAACTAGATATATTTTAGTTATAAAACCATTTAAATTGAATGAGAAAACCTCATAAGAAGTGTCATATTAAATAAATAAAATTGTTTCATGGTAAACAATTGTTGTAGATTTGAGTGAAGACAATATTCTCTCTGCTTAATAAAAATTGTTATTTTTCTGTTTGTGGTTTATTAAACATATTATAATAAGATGCGTTTTCGGTAATAAAAACGTTTGAATACAATGATAAAAACTCTTAAGAACGACTTTTATAATTAAGTAAAATTGTTTTAATGATAAATATTATTGCAAAATGGAATCCGACACTATTTATTATGCTTTCTTATATTTTCCGTTTTTTTTTTCTGTGTCTGCATTTCTAGTGAGTGAATTCAAATTAAACGTTATTATGTATACTTAGATGTATGAATTCATAATTAAACGTTATTATGTATACTTCGATGTATGAATTCATAATTAAAGGTTATGTATACTTAAATGTACAAATTCATAATTAAACGTTTTTATGTATACTTGAATGTATGAATTCATAATTAAACGTTACTATATATACTTAGATGTATGAATTCATAATTAAACGTTATGTATACTTGAATGTATGAATTCATAATTAAACGTTACTATGTATACTTAGATGTATGAATTCATAATTAAACGTTATGTATACTTAAATGTATGAATTCATAATTAAACGTTACTATGTATACTTAGATGTATGAATTCATAATTAAACGTTATTATGTATACTTAGATGTACGAATTCATAATTAAACGTTATGTATACTTAGATGTATGAATTCATAATTAAACGTTATTATGTATACTTAAATGTATGAATTTATAATCAAACGTTTCTATGTATACTTGAATGTATGAATTCATAATTCAACGTTTTTAAGTATACTTAACATGTATGAATTCATAATCAAACGTTTTTATGTACACTTAAATGTATGAATTCATAATCAAACGTTATGTATACTTAAATGTATGAATTCATAATTCAACGTTTTTATGTATACTTAAATGTATGAATTCATAATTAACGTTTTTATGTATACTTAAATGTATGAATTCATAATTCAACGTTTTTATGTATACTTAAATGTATGAATTCATAATTAAACGTTTTTATGTATACTTAAATGTATGAATTCATAATTAAAGGTTATGTATACTTAAATGTATGAATTTACAATTAAACGTTTTTAAGTATACTTAGATGTATGAATTAATAATTAAAAGTTATGTATACTTAAATGTATGAATTCATAACTAAACGTTTCTGTATACTTAGATGTATCCATTCATAATTAAACGTTATTATGTATACTTAAATGTATGAATTCATAATTAAACGTTATGTATACTTAAATGCATGCATTCATAATTAAAGGTTATGTATACTTAAATGTATGAATTCATAATTAAACGTTTTTATGTACACTTGAATGTATGAATTCATAATCAAACGTTACTATATATACTTAGATGTATGAATTCATAATTAAACGTTTCTATGTATACTTAAATGTATGAATTCACAATTAAACGTTTTTAAGTATACTTATTTGTATGAATTCATAATTAAACGTTATTATGAATATTTAGATGTATGAATTCATAATCAAACGTTATTAAGTATACTTAAATGTTTGAATTCATAATTAAACGTTATAACGATATTTAGATGTATGAATTCATAATCAAAAGTTATTATGTATACTTAAATGTATACATTCATGATTAAACATTATCATGTATACTTAGGTATATGAATTCATAATTAAACATTATACTATATAGTATTTATAAACGTATAAAATCATGATTAACCGGTGTATTGTATTTATAGATGTATAAATTCATAATTAAACAGTATATGTAATCATGGATATTATGAAATCACAATTAAACGTTATCTCACATCTTAGATGCACCTAGAAGAAAAGGAGAGAGAGAGAGAGAGAGAGAGAGAGAGAGAGAGAGAGAGAGAGAGAGAGAGAGAGAGAAGGGAAGTCATTAGCTAACTCATCCTTAAGATCAAAGCCAAGTTGTTCTTGAGGTCGAACTCAGCCAAGATGACAACTACAGAATCTATTATTATTATTATTATCATTATTATTATTATTATTATTATTACTTGCTAAGCTACAACCCTATAGTCCATTTCTTTTAGCGATGCATATTTGCACCGACTCGCGGCGGTGCCCTTTTAGCTCGGAAAAGTTTCCTGATCGCTGATTGGTTAGAATTATCTTGTCCAACCAATCAGCGATCCGGAAACTTTTCCGAGCTAAAAGGGCACCGCTGCGAGTCGGTGCAAATATGCATCGCTAAAAGAAATGGACTATAGTTGGAAAAGCAAGATGCTATAAGCCCAGGGGCCCCAACAGGGAAAAATAGCCCAGTGAGGAAAGGAAACGAGGAAGAATAAAAATACTATAAGCACAGTGACATCATCAAAATAAATATTTCCTATTTAAACTATAAAAACTTTAACCAAACAACAGGAAGAGAAATTAGAAAATAGCCCAGTGAGGAAAGGACACAAGGAAAAAATAAAACACTAGCACAGTGACAACATTAATATAAACATTTCCTATTTAAACTATACAAACTTTAACAAAACAACAGGAAGAGAAATTAGATAGAATAGTGTGCCCGTGTATATAAGAGAAATTAGTTAGAATAGTGTGCCCGTGTATATAAGAGAAATTAGTTAGAATAGTGTGCCCGTGTATATAAGAGAAATTAGATAGAATAGTGTGCCCGTGTATATAAGAGAAATTAGTTAGAATAGTGTGCCCGTGTATATAAGAGAAATTAGATAGAATAGTGTGCCCGTGTATATAAGAGAAATTAGATAGAATAGTGTGCCCGTGTATATAAGAGAAATTAGTTAGAATAGTGTGCCCGTGTATATAAGAGAAATTAGTCAGAATAGTGTGCCCGTGTATATAAGAGAAATTAGTCGGAATAGTGTGCCCGTGTATATAAGAGAAATTAGTCAGAATAGTGTGCCCGTGTATATAAGAGAAATTAGTCGGAATAGTGTGCCCGTGTATATAAGAGAAATTAGTTAGAATAGTGTGCCCGTGTATATAAGAGAAAATAGTCGGAATAGTGTGCCCGTGTATATAAGAGAAATTAGTCGGAATAGTGTGCCCGTGTATATAAGAGAAAATAGTCGGAATAGTGTGCCCGTGTATATAAGAGAAATTATATAGAATAGTGTGCCCGTGTATATAAGAGAAATTAGTCGGAATAGTGTGCCCGTGTATATAAGAGAAATTAGATAGAATAGTGTGCCCGTTTATATAAGAGAAATTAGTTAGAATAGTGTGCCCGTGTATATCTAGATTCATCCGGTTATCCACGACGTTTATGATAAAGATGATACAATGAGATGCAAATACAACTAATAGATT
>NC_090736.1:142696041-142698541 GCF_036898095.1 Palaemon carinicauda | reverse complement strand
GAGAGAGAGAGGACTCGCTTGCTTGTATGACATAGTTAACCAATGTGTTTACCCTGTGTCATTCTGGTAAAGGCCGAGACTCATTAGGAAGTCCTTTGTAAAACACAAGGCGGTTGTTTTGACAAAGCAGCCAAGTATAGCAGCAGGTAGCAGTAGCCCCCCGCTGCTTTGAGAAGAGACACCTTAGCGCTCTCGTTGGGCTCTTCATTAGCGTTAATATTTCAAAGCATGAATGAAAAGGTTTTCTCCTGAGAGATTTTGGGTTCACCTTTTTTTTATTATTTTATTTTTTTTATTTATGGTGGATTTTAATATGTACATTAATCATTTGCTTTTAAATTAATAAACGGAGTTTACTCCAAACACGAATTTTAATCAATCTAGTAATATATATATATATATATATATATATACACGCACACATAAATATACATAAAACTCATCACGTTGGCCAGGGCGAATTGGTGATAATGGGAGATTTCGTTTGCTCACACACAGCACACCAACCTAGTATGAGTGACCCTGACTAGTACAGCTTTGCTGATCATGGCGGTACGCAGAAAGCATTTGACAACGTTAAGGTATCCCCACTTGGAAAGATATGTATATATATATATATATATATGTGTGTGTGTGTGTGTGTGTGTGTATATATATATATATATATATATATACACACGTTCTCAATATGCGTGTATTTCTCAGATTTTAATGTTTAAAAATAATAATAATAATAATAATAATAATAATAATAATAATAATAATAATAATTTTAGAAATATTAATTTTAATCATTTCAAAAATAATGATTTTAATAATTTCAAAAGAATGACAATTTTAATAATTCCAAAAATAATAATCTCAATTTCAAAAATAATATTCTTAATTTCAAAAATTATAATTTTAATCATTTCAAAAATAATGATTTTAATATCCTCGTTGCGGGTCTTAACGACAAGGATTATCTTCCTTATGAAAAGTCCTCCCGCAGAAAAACAAGACTATTTTGCTCCCTGGCACGTTCCAGTGACAACACATTAATAGAAGTGAGAGTGAGAGTAAGAGGGAGAGTAAGAGTGAGAGTAAGAGTAAGAGGAAGAGTAGCGGAGAGTTCACTATTATTATTATTATTATTATTATTATTATCATTATTAAAATCATTATTATCATTATTACTTGCTAAGCTACAACCCTAGATGGAAAAGCAAGATGCTATAAGCCCAGTGGCCCCAACAAGGAAAATAGCCCAGTGAGGAAAGGAGAAAAGGAAAAATAAAATATTTCAAGAACTGTAACATTTAAATATTTCCTATATATATGAACTATGAAAACTTTAAAAAACAAGAGGAAGAGTAATGAGATAGAATATTGTGCTCGAGTGAACCCTCAAGCAAGAGAACTCTAATCCAAGACAGTGGAAGACCATGGTACAGAGGCTATAGCACTACCCAAGACTAGAGAACAATGGTCTGATTTTGGAGTGTCCTCCTAGAAGAGCTGCTTACCATAGCTAAAGAGTTTCTTCTACCCTTACCAAGAGGAAAGTAGCCACTGGACAATTACAGTGCAGTAGTTATCCCCTTGGGTGAAGAAAAATTGTTTGGTAATCTCAGTGTTGTCAGGTGTATGAGGAGAGAGTGGAATCTTTAAAGAAGAGGCCAGACTTTTCGGTGTGTGTGTGTAGGTAAAGGGAAAGTGAACCGTAACTAGAGAGGAGGATCCTATGTAGTATTTTCTGGCCAGTCAAAGGACCCAATAACTCTCTAGCGGTGGTATCCTCAAGCAAATGTGATAAAATAATAATATTGAAACTTGCGTTGTATTCGAATTCATACCTATTATTTTTTTTTTCTACTAATATATTTACCTCTGCCAAAATAGAAGGTTTTGAAAAGCCTGTGTATTCACCGCTGTCGGCGTTTGTTTGTTTGTTTGTGAGTAACTTTACACAAAAACTACTGTTCCGATTTTGACCAAACTTGGTAGGCATATTGGGTTATGACCAAGGGAGGAACACCTTTGTCATCGTTTGTTTGTTTGTGAGCAATTTCACACAAAAACTACTGTTTCCGATTTAAACCAAACTTGGCAGTCATGTTGGGTATGACCAAAGAGGAACACCCTTGTCGTCATTTGCTTGTTTGTGAGCAACTTTACACAAAAATTACTGTACCGTTTTAAACCAAACTTGGTAGTCATATTGGGTATGACCAAGGGAGGAATACCCTTGTCGTCGTTTGTTTGTTTGTTTGTGAGCAACTTTACACAAAAAAATACTGCTCCGATTTAAACCAAACTTGGTAGTCATATTGTGTATGACCAAGGGAGGAACACCCTTGTCGTCGTTTGTTTGTTTGTGCGCAACTTTACACAAAAACTACGGTACCGATTTAAACCAAACTTGGTAGTCATATTGGGTATGTCCCAAGGATGAATCCGGATAGAGTACATCAAAGTACAAGTACGCAGCAGTACTTTGAAAATGATCGCAATGTTAAGT
>NC_090736.1:142681041-142691041 GCF_036898095.1 Palaemon carinicauda | reverse complement strand
GACATACAGCCAAAGCATTTACATCACAGGATAGATACACACACACACACACACACATATATATATATACATATATATATGTGTGTATATATATATATATATGGGCATGTATATATATATATATATGCATATATATATATATATATATATACAAACACACACACACACGTATATATATACATATATAGATATGTATATATATATATACAAACACACACACACACATATATATATATATATATATACATATATATATATACTTAGTATATATATATATATATATATTGTGCTAGCGTATATCTATGTATGCACGTGTTTTCTCAAGTGTAACCATACTACATTAAAAACAATTTTTCTTTCTCATCTGCCACATTTAAAACAGACAGCTTACCTTGTTTCAGTTATTAAGTCAATGTAAAAAATAATATATTATAATCCTTGCAACTATCGAAACAGCTATGCGAGGATAAGCTATATCTTTTTGTTCATTTTTTGTTCATTTTTGTTCATGGTACGATGAACAAAATCGTTTGTTCTTCCCTTCGATTCTCTTTTGAGAAAGATACGTTTTTTATCTTTTAGTCAATTTGAAAATTGGAAGTTCAGAGTATGAATGAATCCTAACTACATATGCCTTGATTTAATAGAGGGATAGGTTATATATATATATATATATATATATATCTATATATCTATATATATATAGATATATATATATATATATAATATATTTATAAATATATACATATATATATATAATATATATTTCTATATCTATATATATAGATATATATATATATATATATATATGAATAACAGTTAATATCCATATATGTATATATTATGTATATTCAAAAAAACCATATATTTCTGATACATTAATCTCTGGATTCTCTTAACGAGCTCGGGATCAGAGCCCCAGGCGCAATCACACAAAGACAACAGTTTCTGACGGGCCGGGAGTCGAACCCTGGTCCGGGAAACTTGTATGTACAGTGACTTACCACATGGCCTAGTTCTTAAGATATTTAATTTTGATTGATCACTACTTCTCTTGTAGTGTATTTATTTCCCTGTTTCCTTTCCTCACTGGGTTATTTTTCCTTGCTGGAACCCTTGGGATTATAGCATTTTGCTTTTCCAATTAGGGTTGTAGCTTAGCTAGTAGTAGTAGTAGTAGTAGTAGTAGTAGTAGTAGTAGCAAGCAAAACTTCCCGTAGAATCCAAATTTTCCCTGCTTGAGAGTCACTTCCCATGTTAGTGAGGTTTCCAGAACAGAAGAAATGAGTAAAAAAAAAAAAAAAAAAAAAAAAAAAAAGCCCCTTTCATCATTATAACGGTTTCCGAAACAGAAGAAATTAGTAAAATTAAGTCCCCTACTAACATTAGCATGGTTTCAGAAACAGAAGAAATTAGTAAAATTAAGTCCCCTACTAACATTAGCATGGTTTCAGAAACAGAAGAAACGAGTTAAAGAAAAAAAAAAGGTTCCCTTCTAACATTAGCAAGGTTTCACAAACTGAAGAAATAAGTACACAAAATTTACCCGTCACACGTTAGCACGGTTTCCGAAACAGAAGAAACAAATAAAGAAAAAATAGGCCCCCTTCTACCAGTAGCACGGTTTCAGAAACAAGAAATTATTAAAAAAAAAAAAAAAAAGTTACGCCTCACACGTTAGGACGGTTTCCGAAATAGAAGAAATACGAGAAAAAGTGCAAGAAAAAAAAACTCAGATTTGCTGCTTTCAATATTCGAGTACTGTGCTTCGGAGAAAAAAAAAAAAAAAAAAAAATCCAGAACTCTTAGTATCGACAAGTGTCAGAATTAACTTTCCATCCGAAGTCACAACTTCACCATTTTCCACAAAAAGCTGATTAGATTTCGCTCCCTCATAAGTAGAGTATTAAAAAGACACATCAGGTTATCAAATCTCTTTTGGAATTCGAGTGGGTCACTAAATCCCTTTGGAATTAAAGAGGGGTCACTAGGCTTGACTGACCACTCTTAAAAAAAGGTAAGAGTTCAATCACTGAAATCGGATTTGACCCGAGAAAGAAGTTAATTGCAGGGCAGTTGAATGACTTGGCTATCACGAAGAAGAATTGACAATACATTCAACTGTTTGTTAATTTATAGAATAACCAGAAATTGTCGTCCATTTTTCTTATTAAAGACAGATCATCGAAGAACATAACCCTCGAAATTAATTATGAGTTAACACTATACATTCAACAGTTTGTTAATTCAGAAATTTTTTACAGTTTCTTTCCCAAAGACAGGTCGACGAAGAATATAATCCTTGAAATTAATTTTGAGTTAACAATTTAGTTTGTTAATTCATAGAATCAACGGAAAATTTTACCCATTTTTCTTATTAAAGACAGATCATCAAAGCACATAATCCTTGAAATTAATTGACTTAACACATTACAGTTTGTTAATTCATACAATCAACGGAAAATTTTACCCATTTTTCTTATTAAAGACAGATCATCAAAGCACATAATCCTTGAAATTAATTATGAGTTAACACATTAGTTTGTTAATTAATAGAATCAACGGAAAATTTTACCCATTTTTCTTATTAAAGACAGATCATCAAAGCCTATAATCCTTGAAATTAATTATGAGTTAACACATTAGTTTGTTAATTCATAAAATCAACGGAAATTTTTACCCAATTTTCTTATTAAAGACAGATAATCAAAGCACATAACCCTCGAAATTAACTATGAGTTAACACATTAGTTTGTTAATTCATACAATATCCAGAAATTTTTACCCATTTTTCTTATTAAAGACCAAAATCCACGAAATTAATTATGAGTTAACACTATACATTTAACAGTTTGTTAATTCAGAATTTTTTTCCAATTTCCTGAAGACATCGTCGAAGAACCTAATCCTCAAAATTAATTATAAAATAATACATTAAAGTTTGTTAGTTTATACAATCAACGGAATATTTTACCCATTTTTTTTCTTAAAGACAGACTATCAAAGGACATAACCCTTGAAATTAATTATGAGTTAACAATTTAGTTTGTTAATTCATAGAATCAACGGGAAAATTTTACCCATTTTTCTTATTAAAGACAGATCATCAAAGCACACAACCCTCGAAATTAATTATGAGTTAACACATTAGTCTGTTAATTCATACAATCGGCAGAAATTTTTACCCATTTTTCTTATTAAAGACACATTATCAAAGCACATAACCCTCGAAATTAATTATGAGTTAACACAATAGTTGTTAATTAATAGAATCAACGGAAAATTTAACCCATTTTTCTTATCAAAGACAGATTATCAAAGCACATAAACCTTGAAATTAATTATGAATTAACACATTACAGTTGGTTAATTCATGGAATCACCAGAAATTTTAGTCCATTTTTCTTATTAAAGACAGATCATCAGAGAAAATAACCCTCGAAATTAATTATGAGTGAACACTATACATTCAACAGTTTGTTAATTCATAGAATCACCAGGAATTATTACCCATTTTTCTTATTAAAGACAGAACATCGAAGAACATAATCCTTGAAATTAATTATGAGTTAACACTATACATTCAACAGTTTGTTAATTTCAGATTTTTTTTCCAGTTTCTTTCCCAAAGACAGGTCGTCGAGGAACATAATCCTTGAAATTAATTATAAATATCACATTAGTTTGTTAATTCATAGAATCAACGGAAAATTTTTACCCATTTTTCTTATTAAAGACACATTATCAAAGCATATAACCCCCGAAATTAATTATGAGTTAACACAATAGTTTGTTAATTCATAGAAACAACGGAAAATTTTACCCATTTTTCTTATTAAAGACAGACCATCAAAGCACATAATCCTTGAAATTAATTATGAGTTAACACATTAGTTTGTTAATTCATAGAATCACCAGAAATTATTACCCATTTTTCTTATTAAAGACCATAATCCACGAAATTAATTATGAGTTAACACTATACATTTAACAGTTTGTTAATTCAGAAATTTTTTCCAATTTCCTGAAGACATCGTCGAAGAACCTAATCCTCAAAATTAATTATAAAATAACACATTACTTTGTTAATTCATAGAAACAACGGAAATTTTACCCCATTTTTCTTATTAAAGACACATTATCAAAGCACATAACCCTCGAAATTAACTATGAGTTAACACATTAGTTTGTTAATTCATAAAATCACCGGAAATTATTACCCATTTTTCTTATTAAAGACACATTATCAAAGCACATAACCCTCGGAATTAATCATGAGTTAACACATTAGTTTGTTAATTCATAGAAACAACGGAAAATTTTACAAATTTTTCTTATTAAAGACAGATCATCAAAGCACATAACCCTCGGAATTAATTATGAGTTAACAATTTAGTTTGTTAATTCCTAGAATCAACGGGAAATTTTACCCATTTTTCTTATTAAAGACCATAATCCACGAAATTAATTATGAGTTAACACTATACATTCAACAGTTTGTTAATTCAGAAATTTTTTTCAATTTCTTTCCAGAAGACATCGTCGAAGAACCTAATCCTCAAATTTAATTATAAAATAACACATTACTGTAGTTTGTTAATTCATAGAATCAACGGAAAATTTTACCCATTTTTCTTATTAAAGACAGATTATCAAAGCGCATAATATTAAAGACAGATCATCAAAGCACATAACCCTCGAAATTAATCACGAGTTAACACTACGTCAATTTTTTTTCAATTGAACCCCTAAAATAAAAAAAAATTTCCTTTCGCACTGAGTCCATCCAGCAAGAACTTTTTAGTTAATAGCCGCATGCCATTAGCTTAATACCCTTTCACATCAACAATACCCAACGTTTGCTTCATCAGTCGAGGATCAGCTTCAAGTCCCACTTGACTGAGTGAAGAGGATGAGGGCGAGTGGACGAGAACGCCTTTGCAAATGCTTACGTTTGGACAAACGTTTTCATGAAGACCTCCTTCTGTATTATACTGTAGTAGAGTTGTGTGTATGTTAGCTATCATTTGGTGCGTGTATTTCAGTATTTATTTTTATTATATATATATATATATATATATATAGATAGATAGATAGATAGATATATAGATAGATAGATATAGAGATAGATAGATAGATATAGAGATAGATAGATAGATAGATGTGTGAATATTTATGCAAATTTATAATCATATATACATATAGTATACAGTATACCTATATATATATTAATATATACCGTATTTCCCGTGTCATAAGACGCACCTTTTTTCTCGAAAAATTACCCCCAAAATCACCCTGCGTCTTAACACTAAGAAAAAGTTGTATAGGGGAGTTTGACACACCTCAAACACCAAACTATTGACTTAAAAGCACTCAAACTCACGAGAGATAGAATATAAACCTACAATTATCATTCATATAATATAAATTCATTCATTTTTATATTGCACTTTATTTAATGAAGTACAGTAGCAAATTATTATTATTATTTTTTTTTTTTTTTTTTTGGTAATCAACTGGTGACTTGCTAACCCCCCTTCCACAAGTAAACATGCCAACTAGTGGCCTCGTAGCAGACGACATACTATGACATAGTTGTTTATTGAGTATATATCTATTTTCTCATATCTTGTTGATATATTGTAATAAAGCAATATTTTGATAATGACTTTGCCCGAGTTCCGAAATAATACAAACTGACATTTGCTGAATACGTCCTTGGGAATAAAACTTCTGTTGGTTGTGTGCAGAAAAGTTAGCAGAAAAGTAACTAGACCCAGAATCACATTAACAGTAGCGAAAGTATTCCACCTAAAAGAATTTATAGTATGAATATTTACAGGGTATATGAGGAATTTTGGAAATATCACTAGAATTTTACATCTTTACCAAAATTTTATAAAGAACCTTTGGAAACGCTGTTTTCATGTAAACAACACCTGAAACTTCAAGCACATGAGTAAACGTGTAGTTTTGGTGGAAACTACTACTGATTTAGTTGTTTCTTATAAGAATATGTAATAGAATTGGGATAATCGGCATATAGCTAATAAGTATTAACTTGAACATTTCATAATACACCCAAAATAAGAAAAGTTACTGTGCCAGACAATAATCACGCAAGAGTCGCTGACCATGGATTTCTGCTAAGAAGTTTTTAAAATCTTCATTTTTCCCCCTAAAACTGCTTTCCTAATTAAAGGGTGCGTCTTACCACTTGTAGCGTCTTATCACACGGGAAATACGGTATAATACATATATATATATATATATATATATACATATATATATATATATATATATATATTGTATGTATATAGATAGATGTGTACATCTTAATACAAATATATAATTATATATGCATACACAGTATATAACTTTATATAAATATATATATATATATATATATATATATATTATATACATACATATATATATGATAATTTTTTTTTTGCACATTTAAACGTGTTTCTTTCATATTTCAAATAAGCCATATATATTAATACATTAAAGTCTGGATTCTCTTAACGACCTCGGGATCAGAGCCCAAGGCGGAACCGCCCAAAGACTATGATATCGGACCAGGGAGGGCCAGGCAGTGGCTGCTGATGAATCAGCAGATAGACCTATAGGCTCCCCCAAACCCCCCCAACCTTAGCTCACAAGGATGGTAAGGTTGCAGACACTAATGGCACTAACGAGTCTGAGCGGGAATCGAACCCCCGACTGGGAAACAGGCCATCAGCTCGTTGTTTTTCCAACAGAGTTCACTTTAGCCATACACACAAATGGTGTTAGTAATATAAGCTGTTTCGCCATGTTCACCTCACTATAATCAATTCTTTTTAATGAGGCGCATTTGCACCGACTCGCAGCGGTGCCCTTTTAGCTCGAAAAAAGTTTCCTGCTACCTGATTGGTTAAAATTATCTATTCCAAGCAATCAGCGATCAGGAAACGTTTCCGAGCTAAAAGGGCACCCCTGCGAGTCGGTGCAAATCTGCCTCGCTAAAAAGAATTGACTATAGTTCACTAAGTTGTTCTCTTGTCTTATGTTGAAATGGCTGAGGTAAGTTTCTCTTTGTAGTTTATTTATGAATGATGTATTTCAATGTTGTTATTGTTCTTGAAATATTCTATATTGTTCATTACTTCTCTTGTAGTTTATATATTTCCTCGTTTCCTTTCCTTACTGGCTTATTTTTCCCTGTTGGAGCCCTTGGGATTATAGCATCCTGCTTTTCCAACTAGGATTGTAATCAGCCATAAGTTTGAGTGTATGAATATCCACGCCAATTAATACATGTTAATGTCAAAGGTCAAGGTCAAGGTCGGGGAAAAGGTCGAGAAATAAGATTCCGCGGCGGAGGTATGCACTCTACTGAGCGACCCTCTAGTTTTCTAAGCGTTCATTCGATTAAGCATTCCGTCAAGAAAAAAGTTCTGATTTTTTTTTTTTTTTTTTTTTTTTTTGTGATTTTGAATACTGCAATGATGTGCCATTAATTAAAAGCGTCAGTGAAGATCAGAGATTCTTACTTAGACTTCATTAAACTTTAATTTTAATCTCTGTCTTGGATTCGATATCTTACTTTATCTTCATAAGATATTTCACTTATATTTCAATATGTACCAGGGTTGCCAATTTGGCCTTTTTTTCAGGCCAAAAACGCCTAAAATTTGGCCTTTTCACTTATATTTGAATATACAGTAAATCAGGGTTGCCAGTTTGGCCTTTTTTCAGGCCTAAAACACCTCCAATTTGTCCTTTTCACTTATATTTGAATATGCACCAGGGTTGCAAGTTTGGCTTTTTTTCAGGCCAAAAACGCCTAAAATTTGGCCTTTTCACTTATATTTGAATATACAGTAAATCAGGGTTGCCAGTTTGGCATTTTTTCAGGCCAAAAGCACCTCAAATTTGGCCTTTTCACTTATATTTGAATATGCACCAGGGTTGCAAGTTTGGCCTTTTTTTCAGACCAAAAGCACCTCAAATTTGGCCTTTTCACTTATATTTGAATATGCACCAGGGTTGCAAGTTTGGCCTTTTTTTCAGGCCAAAAGCACCTCAAATTTGGCCTTTTCACTTATATTTGAATATGCACCAGGGTTGCAAGTTTGGCTTTTTTTTTCAGGCCAAAAACACCTCAAATTTGGCCTTTTCACTTATATTTGAATATGCACCAGGGTTGCAAGTTTGGCTTTTTTTTTCAGGCCAAAAACACCTCAAATTTGGCCTTTTCACTTATATTTGAATATGCACCAGGGTTGCCAATTTGGCCTTTTTCCAGGCCAAAAAACACCTCCAATTTGGCCTTTTTAAAACTGGTTGGCCTTTAGTAACATCACACAAAAGGTGGGCCTTAAATCCTATATTTTTGGCCTTTTTCTACTATTAGTTCGGCCTTTTAAAGCAGCGGTTGATTATAAGTTGGCCTTTTCTCATTTAAAATACTTGGCAACCCTGATATACACTTACATCTGTTATACAATTTTCCAATTCCTTAAAGTAAATAAACTATAAGATATCTTTGAAGTCTTAATATAATGTTATTTTCTTTATGATAGATATAAATAATGACGAGGTTGAATATATACTTCTTGATATATATATCACAGTACTTCCCTTTCGTTTCATTTCAAATTCAGTGTATGCAATGAATAAAAAATGAATAATTCAATTATCGATGAATAACTACGAAGCATTCATTCAAATGAAAATAATAACAACGAAATATCTATAACTCTCTTCTCTAAAATAACAGTCCGATGTATCGCCCCAACACACTTATACAACGAAAACAAACTGACTTAATATCCCCATCTCTCTCTCTCTCTCTCTCTCTCTCTCTCTCTCTCTCTCTCTCTTATATATAATGAAGAGGAAGAGTGTCCGGCTATATATATAGGCAAAGGGAAACTGAACCGTAATCAGGGAGAGGGATCCAATGTAGTACTGTCTAGCCAGGCAAAGGAACCCATAACTCTCTTGCGGTAGTATCTCAATGGGTGGCTGGTGCCCTGGCCAACATAATACCTATATATATATATATATATTTATATATATACGCATATATATATATATATATATACACATATATAGATATATATATATAGATATATATATATACACACACATATACATATAAATATATATATATATATATATATACGGTATATGATCACGCTAAACATCAAGACGTATAACTACTTGTTCTTCCACCTTCCAAAATGGTATAGGGGAGAGAGAGTAGTCACACCCTGGTGAGAGGGGTTCTAGTTAAGACAGAAGTAGGGGATGAGAGACTGAATCGTGCATGTGTGTAAATCATTTTAAATAATTACCCATCATTATTGACGGGTCACGTACACTGGTTATAAATTATACAATATTATACATCGCCGATATATACATTTTAAATGTATTTTGGAAAGCAAATTTTCCCGGAGAGTGACTCGATATCGCCCAGTGAGTTTCAAAATGATACACCTATTGTATATTTCAATAATCCGCATATCTGATGCAATTATTATCATAGCTGATGAACCGAATCATATTCTGTACTGGTGTCAATTATTTCAGATGTATTGGGGCGATATTGTTCACTGCAAAAATACACGGGAGTACCTAAACGGTTATATATATATATATATATATATATATACATATATATATAGTATACATACATATATATATACATATGATACTGTTTACATATACATACATACATGCATACATTGATGGAAGAGTGAATGCGATATTAAAATGTATTTGTATCTTATTTGCATATATATATATATATATATATATGTATATAGATTCAAAGCTATATATATATATATATATATACACATATATATAAATAAATAAATAAATATATATATATATATATATATATCTGCAAGCATATATCAGAAAATGAAGACCTACTTTAAACAATATCTATCAACATTAAACCATTTCAACGCAAATTTTAAAAATTCGAGTAAAGACG
>NC_090736.1:142671227-142678727 GCF_036898095.1 Palaemon carinicauda | reverse complement strand
GTAGCTTAGCTAGTAGTAGTAGTAGTAGTAGTAGTAGTAGTAGTAGTAGTAGCAAGCAAAACTTCCCGTAGAATCCAAATTTTCCCTGCTTGAGAGTCACTTCCCATGTTAGTGAGGTTTCCAGAACAGAAGAAATGAGTAAAAAAAAAAAAAAAAAAAAAAAAAAAAAAAAAAAAAAAAAAAAAAAAAAAGCCCCTTTCATCATTATAACGGTTTCCGAAACAGAAGAAATTAGTAAAATTAAGTCCCCTACTAACATTAGCATGGTTTCAGAAACAGAAGAAATTAGTAAAATTAAGTCCCCTACTAACATTAGCATGGTTTCAGAAACAGAAGAAACGAGTTAAAGAAAAAAAAAAGGTTCCCTTCTAACATTAGCAGGTTTCACAAACTGAAGAAATAAGTACACAAAATTTACCCGTCACACGTTAGCACGGTTTCCGAAACAGAAGAAACAAATAAAAGAAAAAATAGGCCCCCTTCTACCAGTAGCACGGTTTCAGAAACAAGAAATTATTAAAAAAAAAAAAAAAAAGTTACGCCTCACACGTTAGGACGTTTCCGAAATAGAAGAAATACGAGAAAAAGTGCAAGAAAAAAAAAAACTCAGATTTGCTGCTTTCAATATTCGAGTACTGTGCTTCGGAGAAAAAAAAAAAAAAAAAAAAATCCAGAACTCTTAGTATCGACAAGTGTCAGAATTAACTTCCATCCGAAGTCACAACTTCACCATTTTCCACAAAAAGCTGATTAGATTTCGCTCCCTCATAAGTAGAGTATTAAAAAGACACATCAGGTTATCAAATCTCTTTTGGAATTCGAGTGGGTCACTAAATCCCTTTGGAATTAAAGAGGGGTCACTAGGCTTGACTGACCACTCTTAAAAAAAGGTAAGAGTTCAATCACTGAAATCGATTTGACCCGAGAAAGAAGTTAATTGCAGGGCAGTTGAATGACTTGGCTATCACGAAGAAGAATTGACAATACATTCAACTGTTTGTTAATTTATAGAATAACCAGAATTGTCGTCCATTTTTCTTATTAAAGACAGATCATCGAAGAACATAACCCTCGAAATTAATTATGAGTTAACACTATACATTCAACAGTTTGTTAATTCAGAAATTTTTTACAGTTTCTTTCCCAAAGACAGGTCGACGAAGAATATAATCCTTGAAATTAATTTTGAGTTAACAATTTAGTTTGTTAATTCATAGAATCAACGGAAAATTTTACCCATTTTTCTTATTAAAGACAGATCATCAAAGCACATAATCCTTGAAATTAATTGACTTAACACATTACAGTTTGTTAATTCATACAATCAACGGAAAATTTTACCCATTTTTCTTATTAAAGACAGATCATCAAAGCACATAATCCTTGAAATTAATTAGAGTTAACACATTAGTTTGTTAATTAATAGAATCAACGGGAAAATTTTACCCATTTTTCTTATTAAAGACAGATCATCAAAGCCTATAATCCTTGAAATTAATTATGAGTTAACACATTAGTTTGTTAATTCATAAAATCAACGGAAATTTTTTACCCAATTTTCTTATTAAAGGACAGATAATCAAAGCACATAACCCTCGAAATTAACTATGAGTTAACACATTAGTTTGTTAATTCATACAATATCCAGAAATTTTTACCCATTTTTCTTATTAAAGACCAAAATCCACGAAATTAATTATGAGTTAACACTATACATTTAACAGTTTGTTAATTCAGAATTTTTTTCCAATTTCCTGAAGACATCGTCGAAGAACCTAATCCTCAAAATTAATTATAAAATAATACATTAAAGTTTGTTAGTTTATACAATCAACGGAATATTTTACCATTTTTTTTCTTAAAGACAGACTATCAAAGGACATAACCCTTGAAATTAATTATGAGTTAACAATTTAGTTTGTTAATTCATAGAATCAACGGGAAAATTTTACCCATTTTTCTTATTAAAGACAGATCATCAAAGCACACAACCCTCGAAATTAATTATGAGTTAACACATTAGTCTGTTAATTCATACAATCGGCAGAAATTTTTACCCATTTTTGCTTATTAAAGACACATTATCAAAGCACATAACCCTCGAAATTAATTATGAGTTAACACAATAGTTTGTTAATTAATAGAATCAACGGAAAATTTAACCCATTTTTCTTATCAAAGACAGATTATCAAAGCACATAAACCTTGAAATTAATTATGAATTAACACATTACAGTTGGTTAATTCATGGAATCACCAGAAATTTTAGTCCATTTTTCTTATTAAAGACAGATCATCAGAGAAAATAACCCTCGAAATTAATTATGAGTGAACACTATACATTCAACAGTTTGTTAATTCATAGAATCACCAGGAATTATTACCCATTTTTCTTATTAAAGACAGAACATCGAAGAACATAATCCTTGAAATTAATTATGAGTTAACACTATACATTCAACAGTTTGTAATTTTCAGATTTTTTTTCCAGTTTCTTTCCCAAAGACAGGTCGTCGAGGAACATAATCCTTGAAATTAATTATAAAATATCACATTAGTTTGTTAATTCATAGAATCAACGGAAAATTTTTACCCATTTTTCTTATTAAAGACACATTATCAAAGCATATAACCCCCGAAATTAATTATGAGTTAACACAATAGTTTGTTAATTCATAGAAACAACGGAAAATTTTTACCCATTTTTCTTATTAAAGACAGACCATCAAAGCACATAATCCTTGAAATTAATTATGAGTTAACACATTAGTTTGTTAATTCATAGAATCACCAGAAATTATTACCCATTTTTCTTATTAAAGACCATAATCCACGAAATTAATTATGAGTTAACACTATACATTTAACAGTTTGTTAATTCAGAAATTTTTTCAATTTCCTGAAGACATCGTCGAAGAACCTAATCCTCAAAATTAATTATAAAATAACACATTACTTTGTTAATTCATAGAAACAACGGAAATTTTACCCATTTTTCTTATTAAAGACACATTATCAAAGCACATAACCCTCGAAATTAACTATGAGTTAACACATTAGTTTGTTAATTCATAAAATCACCGGAAATTATTACCCATTTTTCTTATTAAAGACACATTATCAAAGCACATAACCCTCGGAATTAATCATGAGTTAACACATTAGTTTGTTAATTCATAGAAACAACGGAAAATTTTACAAATTTTTCTTATTAAAGACAGATCATCAAAGCACATAACCCTCGGAATTAATTATGAGTTAACAATTTAGTTTGTTAATTCCTAGAATCAACGGGAAATTTTACCCATTTTTCTTATTAAAGACCATAATCACGAAATTAATTATGAGTTAACACTATACATTCAACAGTTTGTTAATTCAGAAATTTTTTTCAATTTCTTTCCAGAAGACATCGTCGAAGAACCTAATCCTCAAATTTAATTATAAAATAACACATTACTGTAGTTTGTTAATTCATAGAATCAACGGAAAATTTTACCCATTTTTCTTATTAAAGACAGATTATCAAAGCGCATAATATTAAAGACAGATCATCAAAGCACATAACCCTCGAAATTAATCACGAGTTAACACTACGTCAATTTTTTTTCAATTGAACCCCTAAAATAAAAAAAATTTCCTTTCGCACTGAGTCCATCCAGCAAGAACTTTTTAGTTAATAGCCGCATGCCATTAGCTTAATACCCTTTCACATCAACAATACCCAACGTTTGCTTCATCAGTCGAGGATCAGCTTCAAGTCCCACTTGACTGAGTGAAGAGGATGAGGGCGAGTGGACGAGAACGCCTTTGCAAATGCTTACGTTTGGACAAACGTTTTCATGAAGACCTCCTTCTGTATTATACTGTAGTAGAGTTGTGTGTATGTTAGCTATCATTTGGTGCGTGTATTTCAGTATTTATTTTATTATATATATATAATATATATATATATATATATATATATATATATATATATATATATAGATAGATAGATAGATAGATATATAGATAGATAGATATAGAGATAGATAGATAGATATAGAGATAGATAGATAGATAGATGTGTGAATATTTATGCAAATTTATAATCATATATACATATAGTATACAGTATACCTATATATATATTAATATATACCGTATTTCCCGTGTCATAAGACGCACCTTTTTTCTCGAAAAATTACCCCCAAAATCACCCTGCGTCTTAACACTAAGAAAAAGTTGTATAGGGGAGTTTGACACACCTCAAACACCAAACTATTGACTTAAAAGCACTCAAACTCACGAGAGATAGAATATAAACCTACAATTATCATTCATATAATATAAATTCATTCATTTTTATATTGCACTTTATTTAATGAAGTACAGTAGCAAATTATTATTATTATTTTTTTTTTTTTTTTTTTTGGTAATCAACTGGTGACTTGCTAACCCCCCTTCCACAAGTAAACATGCCAACTAGTGGCCTCGTAGCAGACGACATACTATGACATAGTTGTTTATTGAGTATATATCTATTTTCTCATATCTTGTTGATATATTGTAATAAAGCAATATTTTGATAATGACTTTGCCCGAGTTCCGAAATAATACAAACTGACATTTGCTGAATACGTCCTTGGAATAAAACTTCTGTTGGTTGTGTGCAGAAAAGTTAGCAGAAAAGTAACTAGACCCAGAATCACATTAACAGTAGCGAAAGTATTCCACCTAAAAGAATTTATAGTATGAATATTTACAGGTATATGAGAATTTTGGAAATATCACTAGAATTTTACATCTTTACCAAAATTTTATAAAGAACCTTTGGAAACGCTGTTTTCATGTAAACAACACCTGAAACTTCAAGCACATGAGTAAACGTGTAGTTTTGGTGGAAACTACTACTGATTTAGTTGTTTCTTATAAGAATATGTAATAGAATTGGGATAATCGGCATATAGCTAATAAGTATTAACTTGAACATTTCATAATACACCCAAAATAAGAAAAGTTACTGTGCCAGACAATAATCACGCAAGAGTCGCTGACCATGGATTTCTGCTAAGAAGTTTTTAAAATCTTCATTTTTCCCCCTAAAACTGCTTTCCTAATTAAAGGGTGCGTCTTACCACTTGTAGCGTCTTATCACACGGGAAATACGGTATATACAATATATATATATATATATATATATATATATATATATATATATATATATATATACATTAATATATATATATATATATATATATATATATATATATATATATATATATTGTATGTATATAGATAGATGTGTACATCTTAATACAAATATATAATTATATATGCATACACAGTATATAACTTTATATAAATATATATATATATATATATATATATATATATATATATTATATACATACATATATATATGATAATTTTTTTTTTGCACATTTAAACGTGTTTCTTTCATATTTCAAATAAGCCATATATATTAATACATTAAAGTCTGGATTCTCTTAACGACCTCGGGATCAGAGCCCAAGGCGGAACCGCCCAAAGACTATGATATCGGACCAGGGAGGGCCAGGCAGTGGCTGCTGATGAATCAGCAGATAGACCTATAGGCTCCCCCAAACCCCCCAACCTTAGCTCACAAGGATGGTAAGGTTGCAGACACTAATGGCACTAACGAGTCTGAGCGGGAATCGAACCCCCGACTGGGAAACAGGGCCATCAGCTCGTTGTTTTTCCAACAGAGTTCACTTTAGCCATACACACAAATGGTGTTAGTAATATAAGCTGTTTCGCCATGTTCACCTCACTATAATCAATTCTTTTTAATGAGGCGCATTTGCACCGACTCGCAGCGGTGCCCTTTTAGCTCGAAAAAAGTTTCCTGCTACCTGATTGGTTAAAATTATCTATTCCAAGCAATCAGCGATCAGGAAACGTTTCCGAGCTAAAAGGGCACCCCTGCGAGTCGGTGCAAATCTGCCTCGCTAAAAAGAATTGACTATAGTTCACTAAGTTTGTTCTCTTGTCTTATGTTGAAATGGCTGAGGTAAGTTTCTCTTTGTAGTTTATTTATGAATGATGTATTTCAATGTTGTTATTGTTCTTGAAATATTCTATATTGTTCATTACTTCTCTTGTAGTTTATATATTTCCTCGTTTCCTTTCCTTCTGGCTTATTTTTCCCTGTTGGAGCCCTTGGGATTATAGCATCCTGCTTTTCCAACTAGGATTGTAATCAGCCATAAGTTTGAGTGTATGAATATCCACGCCAATTAATACATGTTAATGTCAAAGGTCAAGGTCAAGGTCGGGGAAAAGGTCGAGAAATAAGATTCCGCGGCGGAGGTATGCACTCTACTGAGCGACCCTCTAGTTTTCTAAGCGTTCATTCGATTAAGCATTCCGTCAAGAAAAAAGTTCTGATATTTTTTTTTTTTTTTTTTTTTTTTGTGATTTGAATACTGCAATGATGTGCCATTAATTAAAAGCGTCAGTGAAGATCAGAGATTCTTACTTAGACTTCATTAAACTTTAATTTAATCTCTGTCTTGGATTCGATATCTTACTTTATCTTCATAAGATATTTCACTTATATTTCAATATGTACCAGGGTTGCCAATTTGGCCTTTTTTTCAGGCCAAAAACGCCTAAAATTTGGCCTTTTCACTTATATTTGAATATACAGTAAATCAGGGTTGCCAGTTTGGCCTTTTTTCAGGCCTAAAACACCTCCAATTTGTCCTTTTCACTTATATTTGAATATGCACCAGGGTTGCAAGTTTGGCTTTTTTTTCAGGCCAAAAACGCCTAAAATTTGGCCTTTTCACTTATATTTGAATATACAGTAAATCAGGGTTGCCAGTTTGGCATTTTTTTCAGGCCAAAAGCACCTCAAATTTGGCCTTTTCACTTATATTTGAATATGCACCAGGGTTGCAAGTTTGGCCTTTTTTTCAGACCAAAAGCACCTCAAATTTGGCCTTTTCACTTATATTTGAATATGCACCAGGGTTGCAAGTTTGGCCTTTTTTCAGGCCAAAAGCACCTCAAATTTGGCCTTTTCACTTATATTTGAATATGCACCAGGGTTGCAAGTTTGGCTTTTTTTTTCAGGCCAAAAACACCTCAAATTTGGCCTTTTCACTTATATTTGAATATGCACCAGGGTTGCAAGTTTGGCTTTTTTTTTCAGGCCAAAAACACCTCAAATTTGGCCTTTTCACTTATATTTGAATATGCACCAGGGTTGCCAATTTTGGCCTTTTTCCAGGCCAAAAAACACCTCCAATTTGGCCTTTTTAAAACTGGTTGGCCTTTAGTAACATCACACAAAAAGGTGGGCCTTAAATCCTATATTTTTGGCCTTTTTCTACTATTAGTTCGGCCTTTTAAAGCAGCGGTTGATTATAAGTTGGCCTTTTCTCATTTAAAATACTTGGCAACCCTGATATACACTTACATCTGTTATACAATTTTCCAATTCCTTAAAGTAAATAAACTATAAGATATCTT
>NC_090736.1:142633727-142661227 GCF_036898095.1 Palaemon carinicauda | reverse complement strand
GTCTTAGTGATGCCTGGGGTTTGGGCATTTCATCAACACGTTCCCCACTGCGGGTTAGTGATGGTGGGAGACTTCACTCCGACCGCGCTCACAGCAAACCGACCTAGTATGGATAGCCCTGACTTGTACAGCTTGTCTGATCATGGCGATACACAAACTTTTCATCGTGTTAAGGTATCAGAAAGGGTATATATATATATATATATATATATATATATATATATATATATATATATACAGTATATATATATATATATATATATATATATATATATATATATATATATATACAGTATATATATATATATATATATATATATATATATATATATATACATATATATACATATATATGTATATATATATATGTATATATATATATATATATATATGTATATTCATATATGTATATATACAGGTGTATATATATATATATATATACATACATATACACATTATAGTCTACCATATTTCTCATATCTAAGGGTGGCACCAAAAGGCGTTTTTCTTCCAGTTCTCAGCATGCCTTTTAGAGGTGAAATTGCTTACCCCACACCCACACGAAATAAATGTTATTTGGCCCTACTGTATTAGCCCTTAAAACTAGCAGTACCAGCCAAACTCCGCTGAATCCCTCGTCAGGCTGGGAGGAAGTGCCTTGGTAAATAGAGTATTAACCGACACCATCTCTTTTTTAATGCTCAAGTATTCGCGTATTGTACAGGTCTTCGATTTTGTCTTTAGTTTCTTTAATATAAAAGAATATTAAAACAAATGAAAATATACATGAAAATTAATAATGCAATGAAGAAAACTGCTTAAATATATGAAAAAAAATGTGAATGGAAATCATTTAATTTTATTATTATTATTATTATTATTATTATTATTATTATTATTATTATTATTATTAATATTATTATTATTATTATTATTATTTTTATTATCATTATTATTATTATTATTATTATTATTATTATATTATTATTATTACTTGCTAAGCTACAACTCTAGTTGGAAAAGCAGGATGCTACAAGTTCAGGGGGCCCCAACAGGGAAAATAGCACAGTGAGGAAAGAAAATAAGGAAAAATTAAATATTCCAAGAACAACATTAAAATGAATATTTTCTATATGAACTATAAAAAAGTTTAACAAAACAAAAGGTAGAGAAATTAGATAGAATAGTGTACCCGAGTGTACCCTGAAGCAATGAAATGAATAAAAACTTAAAATAAATTCTGATAACAATTGCTAAACTTCGTGCGTTTGTGGTGTGAATGAATGAATATATATATATATATATATATATATATATATATATATATATATATATATATATATATATATATATATATATATATATATATATTCATATATATATATATATATGTGTGTGTGTGTATGAATGCCTATAAAAACAAATCCCAAGAACTTGAAAATTCATAAATGCAATTTTTACTCATATTAACATAAAAAAATTTTTTTTTGATAAGTAAAAACAAAGTGTTGGGATTTATTAATTTCGTCAAATTTCCGAATAATAATTTATTCTCAGGGCAAAAAAAAACGAAAAAAAAAAACAGTAGACTAAGTGACAAAGACGAAGGCAGAAAATATTTTTTGGGTTTAATGATGAATTGGAAATTAACTCATAAATAAAATTATACATTCAACTTTATTAACAATTTTGAACTGATTATTGCACTGGGGAAATCAAAAGCAAGGAATGAATATATTTCCCTTTTTCTATTGAATAAAGGATGAATTACAAATGAATTTGATTATCTCAATAGTAACAAAAAGAAAAATAGAATTTAACTTTCTGATATTCTATGCTGTAAAAAAAAGTTTGTTTAGCAGAAAGAAATCAGTGGTTGATAAATAGATTGTTTATTCAGTTTTCAATGTATATAATGTTAATACTCATAATATTTCTGATATTGCTTATTAATTTCCTTATTTCCTTTCCTCACTAGGCTATTTTCCCTGTTAGAGCCCTTGGGCTTATAGCATCATACTTTTTCAACTAGTGTTGTAGCTTAGCAAGTAGTAGTAGTAGTAGTAGTAGTAGTAGTAGTAGTAGTAGTAGTAGTAGTAGTAATAATAATAATAATAATAATAAAAACATACATTTTACATCTTTGAGAATCACATAAAAAGGGATATATTTTTCTCGTTAAGATGTTCAAGTTTTGAGAATCGAAGAGAACAATAATAATAATAATAATAATAATAATAATAATAATAATAATAATAATAATAATAATAATAATAATAATAATAATAATAAAAAGAACATACATTTTACATCTTTGAGAATCATAAAAGGAATATATTTTCCTCGTTAAGAATCAAACAGAACTAATTTTTCCCTTGCTTTGCAAATGACACAAAGCGACAAAATCGGGTGTCGAAATCAACCCGAATAAATCGTCTCGAATCATTTACGTCTAAAGTGTCTATTTGATCACCCTAATGATGGTGAGTTCTTGCGTCATTCGACCGATTTCATTATCGAACTCATGGGAATTTCTCATTAGTATTATCGGCAAGAACTTCATCAGAAGATTAACTGTGTTTTGTTGTAAATTATTTCTTAGGCTGTGTTTTGTTATGAAAAATTTCTGTGTTTGGATATGAATTATTTCTTGGGCTGCGTTTTGTTAGGAATTATTTCTCGGGCTACGTTTTGTTATGAACTATTTGTTGGGTTGGGTTTGGTTATCAATTATTTCTTGGGTTGTGTTTTGTTATCAATTATTTCTTGGGGTCTGTTTTGTAATCAATTATTTCTTGGGCTATGTTATGTTATGAATCATTTCTTGGGCTGTGTTATTATTATGAATTATTTCTTGGGTTGTGTTTTGTTATAAATTATTTCTTAGGCTGAGTTATTATTGTGAATTATTTCATGGGTTGTGTTTTGTAATCAATTATTTCTTAGGCTGTGTTTTGTTATGAATTATTTCTTGAGCTATGTTTTGTTATCAATTATTTTATGCGCTGTGTTTTGTTATAAATTATATCTTGGGCTATGTTTTGTTATGAATTATTTCTTGGGCTGTGTTTTGTTATCAATTATTTCTGTGTTTGGTTATGAATTATTTCTTGGGCTGTGTTTTGTTATCAATTATTTCTTGGGCTGTATTTTGTTATGAATTATATCTTGGGTTATGTTTTTTATGACTTATTTCTTGTGTTGTGTTTTGTTATAAATTTTTTCTTGGGCTACGTTTTGTTATGACTTATTTCTTGGGTTGTGTTTTTTTATATATTATTTCTTGGGCTATGTTTTGTTATCAATTATTTCTTGGGCTGTATTTTGTTATAAATTATTTCTTGGGCTATGTTTTGTTATCAGTTATTTCTCGGGCTGTGTTTTGTTATAAATTATTTCTTGGGCTGTATTTTGTTATAAATTATTTCTTGGGCTGTGTTTTGTTATCAATTATTTCTTGGGCTGTATTTTGTTATGAATTATATCTTGGGTTATGTTTTTTATGACTTATTTCTTGTGTTGTGTTTTGTTATAAATTTTTTCTTGGGCTACGTTTTGTTATGACTTATTTCTTGGGTTGTGTTTTTTTATATGTTATTTCTTGGGCTATGTTTTGTTATCAATTATTTCTTGGGCTGTATTTTGTTACAAATTATTTCTTGGGCTATGTTTTGTTATCAGTTATTTCTCGGGCTGTGTTTTGTTATAAATTATTTCTTGGTCTGTGTTTTGTTATCAATTATTTCTTGGGTTGTATTTTGTTATCAGTTATTTCTTGGGTTGTGTTTTGTTATCAACTATTTCTTGGGTTGTGTTTTGTTATCAATTATTTCTTGGTCTGTGTTCTGTTATCAATTATTTCTTGGTCTGTGTTTTGTTATCAATTATTTCTTGGGTTGTATTTTGTTATCAACTATTTCTTGGGCTGTATTTTGTTATCAACTATTTCTTGGGTTGTGTTTTGTTATCAATTATTTCTTGGGCTATGTTTTGTTATAAATTATTTCTTGGGCTGTATTTTGTTATAAATTATTTCTTGGGCTGTGTTTTGTTATGAATTATTTCTTGGGCTGTGTTTTGTTATCAATTATATCTTGGGCTGTGTTTTGTTATGAATTATTTCTTGGGCTGTGTTTTGTTGTAAATTATTTCTTGGGCTGGATTTTGTTATCAATTATTTCTGGGGTTATATTTTGTTATCAATTATTTCTTGGGCTGTATTTTGTTATCAATTATTTCTGGGGTTATATTTTGTTATCAATTATTTCTCGGGCTGTATTTTGTTATCAATTATTTCTGGGGTTATATTTTGTTATCAATTATTTCTTGGGCTGTATTTTGTTATCAATTATTTCTTGGGCTGTATTTTGTTATAAATTAATTCTTGGGATATATTTTGTTATCAATTATTTCTGGGCTGTATTTTGTTATCAATTATTTCTTGGGCTGTATTTTGTTATCAATTATTTCTTGGGCTGTATTTTCTTATCAATTATTTCTTGCGCTGTATTTTTTTATCAATTATTTCTTGGGCTGTATTTTGTTATCAATTATTTCTTGGGCTGTATTTTGTTATCAATTATTTCTTGGGCTGTATTTTGTTATCAATTATTTCTGGGCTGTATTTTGTTATCAATTATTTCTTGGGCTGTATTTTGTTATCAATTATTTCTTGGGCTGTATTTTGTTATCAATTATTTCTTGGGCTGTATTTTGTTATCAATTATTTTTGCGGTTGTATTCTGTTATCAACTACTTCTTGGGTTGTGTTTTGTTATCAATTATTTCTTGGGCTGTGTTTCGTTATGAAATATTTCTGTGTTTTGTTATCAATTATTTCTTGGGTTGTGTTTTGTTATCTATTATTTTTGAGGTTGTATTATGTCATCAATTACTTCTTGGGTTGTATTTTGTCATCAATTATTTCTTGGGCTATCAAAAGAATAAAATAATGAATATCCTTCTTATATATACTATCATCATCATCATTATCATCTTCAGACGTTACTAGTTCACTGCAGAGCAAAGGCCTATGACATGTCCTTCCACTTCCATCGGTTTCTGGTCTTTTTACGACAGTCCACATCCCCAAAGTACCTTAGTTCATCGATCCATCGTCTTCTCTTCCTTTCCCTGCTTCTTATACAATCTCTAGGGATCCATACTGTTATTCTTAATGTCCTTCTAATGTCTGTTATTTCTTGGGCTGTGTTTTGTTATCAATTATTTCCTGGGCTGTGATTTGTTATCAATTTCCTGGGCTGTGTTTTGTTATCAATTATTTCCTGGGCTGTGGTTTGTTATCAATTTCCTGGGCTGTGTTTTGTTATCAGTTTCCTGGGCTGTGTTTTGTTATCAATTATTTCCTGGGCTGTGTTTTGTTATCAATTTCCTGGGCTGTGTTTTGTTATCAATTATTTCCTGGGCTGTGGTTTGCTATCAATTTCCAGGGCTGTGTTTTGTTATCAATTATTTCCTGGGCTGTGTTTTGTTATCAATTTCCAGGGCTGTGGTTTGTTATCAATTATTTCCTGGGCTGTGGTTTGTTATCAATTTCCAGGACTGTGTTTTGTTATCAATTATTTCCTGGGCTGTGTTTTGTTATCAATTTCCAGGGCTGTGTTTTGTTATCAATTATTTCCTGGGCTGTGGTTTGTTATCAATTTCCAGGGCTGTGTTTTGTTATCAATTATTTCCTGGGCTGTGTTTTGTTATCAATTTCCAGGGCTGTGGTTTGTTATCAATTATTTCCTGGGCTGTGGTTTGTTATCAATTTCCAGGGCTGTGTTTTGTTATCAATTATTTCCTGGGCTATGTTTTGTTATCAATTTCCAGGGCTGTGTTTTGTTATCAATTATTTCCTGGGCTGTGGTTTGTTATCAATTTCCAGTGCTGTGTTTTGTTATCAATTATTTCCTGGGCTGTGTTTTGTTATCAATTTCCAGGGCTGTTGTTTGTTATCAATTATTTCCTGGGATGTGGTTTGTTATCAATTTCCTGGGCTGTGTTTTATTATCAATTATTTCCTGGGCTGTGGTTTGTTATCAATTATTTCTTGGGCTGTGTTTTGTTATCAATTATTTCTTGGGCTGTGTTTTGTTATCAATTATTTCTTGGGCTGTATTTTGTTATCAATTATTTCTTGGGATGTATTTTGTTATCAATTATTTCCTGGGCTGTGTTTTGTTATCAATTATTTCCTGGGCTGTGTTTTCTTATCAATTATTTCCTGGGCTGTGTTTTCTTATCAATTATTTCCTGGGCTGTGTTTTGTTATCAATTATTTCCTGGGCTGTGTTTTGTTATCAATTATTTCCTGGGCTGTGTTTTGTTATCAATTATTTCCTGGGCTGTGTTTTGTTATCAATTATTTCCTGGGCTGTATTTTGTTATCAATTATTTCCTGGGCTGTGTTTTGTTATCAATTATTTCCTGGGCTGTATTTTGTTATCAATTATATGTCCTGCCCATGTTCATCTTTTTCTTACATGTTCTTAGAATATTCTCTACTTTAGTTTGCTCTCGTATCCAATTTTGCTCTTTTTTCTGTCTCTCAGTGTTATTCCCATCCTTATTCTTTCCGTAGCTATTTGAGTTGTAACTAGCTTAAGTTCTATGGCTTTAGAAAGGCCCCAAGTTTCTGATGCATAAGTAAATACGGGTAGGACCATCTCATTAAATACTTATCTTTTTAGAGAAAGTGGCAATTTACTTTTCATAATTTCCTTTTGTTTACCAAATGCTCTCACTCCCTTGTTTACCTTTCTTTTAATTTCGGTCTCGTGTCCTGGGGAAACACTTACTCTCTACCCTAAGTACGTTTATTCATCAACAATCTTTAGAGGCTCGTCCATAACTCTTATTTGTTGTCTCTCTGCATTTTAGTTTTACTCATATTCATTTTCAGTCCTACATTTCTGCTTTCTCTATTAAAATCATCTATCATCTTTTGGAATTCATCCCACGATCCACTAAACACAACTATGTCACCTGCAAATATTAAGTTATAGAGGTCATTGAACACTATCTTAGTCTTACTCATATTCATTTTCTGTCCTACATTTCTGCTTTCTCTATTAAAATCTTCTATCATCTTTTGTAATTCATCCCATGCTTCACTAAACACAACTATATATGTAATCTGCAAATATTAAGTTATAGTCCATAACTCTTATTTGTTGTCTCTCTGCATTTTAGCTTTACTCATATTTATTTTCAGTCCTACATTTCTGCTTTCTCTATCAAAATCTTCCATCATCTTTTGTAATTTATCCCATGATTCACTAAACACAACTAAGTAATCTGCAAATATTAAGTTATAGATGTATTCACCATTAATATTAATTCCTCCATTTTCCCATTGTAAATTCTTAAAAACTTCTTCTACACATGCAAACGTTTTTATGTTGACCAGGCTGACATGAGTCTTTTTATTGTTTATATATGACATACCTGTTTTTGAGGTTGTTAATAGTTTATATAGGACATATCTGTTTTGACGCTGTTACTGTTTTTAGAATGATATGGTGATAATTTATTCTCATCATTTATTTATTTCCCTATTTCCTTTCCTCACTGGGCTACTTTTCCCTGTTGGAGCCATTGGGCTTATAGCATCTTGCTTTTCCAACTAGGGTCGTAGCTTGGCTAGTAATAATAATAATAACATTAATAATGGTGTGAATAATTTAGGAGAGATTAAGTAAATAGACCTTGCAAGGAGGTAATTGTATCCTTCTAAATCTCTGTGTGTGGCCAGTTTCTCTACCTATTAATTTAAATGAAGTATAATAAATACTTTCTAGTCTTGGGTAGTGCCATAGCCTCTGTACCATGGTCTTCCACTGTCTTGGGTTAGAGTTCTCTTGCTTGAGGGTACACTCGGGCACACTGTTCTATCTAGTTTCTCTTCCTCTTGTTTTGTTAAAGTTTTTATAGTTTATACAGGAAATGTTTATTTTAATGTTACTATTCTTGAAATATTTCATTTTTTCTTGTTTCCTTTCCTCACTGGTCTATTTTCCATGTTGGGCCCCTGGGCTTATAGCATCCTGCTTTTCCAACTAGGGTTGTAGCTTAGCTTTTAATAATAATAATAATAATAATAATAATAATAATAACAATAATAATGCTTTTCCAACTAGGGTTGTAGCTTAGCTTATAATAATAATAATAATAATAATAATAATAATAATAATAATAATAATAATAATAATAATAATAATAATAAAGGGCAAAAGACAGCAAGTTAACATGAAAATAAAAAGTATGTCAACACATCATTCTTTTCCTGAATGAAGTTGGTAAGCGCAAAATAATTATTTATTTTTTTTTTGTATTTTCTCGCTCACCCGAGTCTTGCATTGTGCAGGCATTTATTCAGGCCATTATTCAAGAGCAAGTATAATAATACCATCAATCATAATGAATGAGCAACAAAACAAAGGAAAGAGAAATTTCCAATTTATATCTTTCATTGGGGGGAAATTTTTTCCAAATAAAAAAATGTTTGTCTTTTTTTTTTTTTAATTTGGAAATTGTTTCATTAATATTCTGCGATTCAACTATCCTTCTGCTGTTGCTATTCCATTGCAGGACAAAGGCCTCAGACATGTCCCTTATCCTAGCTCAGCAATAGATTATTCTTCATTATATCTCCAGTAAATTTTCTTAGCTTGTCAATCCATCGTCTTCATTAAATCTAGTAAAATATCTTAGCTCGTCAATCCATCGTCTTCATTATATCTCCCGTAAAATTTCTAAGCTCATCAATCCATCGTCTTCATTATATCTCCAGCAAATATTCTTAACTCGTCAATCCATAATCTTCATTATATCTCCAGTAAATTTTCTTAGCTCGTCAATCCATCGTCTTCATTATATCGCTAGTTAAATTTCTTAGCTCGTCAATCCATCGTCTTCATTATATCTTCAGTAAATTTTCTTAGCTTGTCAATCCATCGTCTTCAATATATCTCCAGTAAATTTTCTTAGCTCGGCAATCCATATTCTTCATTATATCTCCAGTAAATTTTTAGCTCAACCCAAAGTCTTCAATATATCTCCAGTAAATTTTCTTAGCTCGTCAATCCATCGTTTTCAATATATCTCCAGTAACTTTTTTTAGCTCGTCAATCCATCGTCATCAATATATCTCCTGTAAATTCTTTTAGCTCGTCAATCTATCGTCTTCATTATATCTCCAGTAAATTTTCTTAGCTCGTCAATCCATCGTCTTCATTATATCTCCAGTAAATTTTCTTATCTCGTCAATCCATCGTTTTCATTATATCTCCCGTAAAATTTCTTAGCTCGTCAATCCATCGTCTTCATCATATCTCCAGTAAATTTTCTTAGCTTGTCAATCCATCGTCTTCATTACATCTCCCGTGAAATTTCTTGGCTCGTCAATCCATCGTTTTCATTCTATCTCTAGTAAAATTTCTTAAGCTCGTTAATCCATCGTCTTCATTACATCTCCCGTGAAATTTCTTAGCTCGTCAATCCATCGTTTTCATTCTATCTCTAGTAAAATTTCTTAAGCTCGTTAATCCATCGTCTTCATTACATCTCCCGTGAAATTTCTTAGCTCGTCAATCCATCGTTTTCATTCTATCTCTAGTAAAATTTCTTAAGCTCGTTAATCCATCGTCTTCATTACATCTCCCGTGAAATTTCTTAGCTCGTCAATCCATCGTTTTCATTCTATCTCTAGTAAAATTTCTTAAGCTCGTTAATCCATCGTCTTCTATCGCCAGCCAGATACCTACATGAATTAACTGATTCTATTCTATCTCTATTCACAATACAACTGAATGATTTATTAAGCATATATTTTTTTTTCAATTTTCATTTCCAAAATTCCATGACAGCTTTTGCATATTTTGTTCATTATTCAATAAACTAAAGAATACCCTTTACCCTAATACTCTTTTCACCATATACATTATTATTATTATTATTATTATTATTGATACACTATGACATCTCTAATCTTCTGATGGTTTTGACCTTCTCAAATTATTCCAGCCATAAATTTATGAAAAAAAAAAAAAAAAAAATGGAAATATAACGCAAAATGACCCCTCACTCATTTTGAAGATATTCGATAAGTTTTAAACTAAAAAAAAAAAAAACTTAAAAAATTAAATAAGATGAAACGAAAAAATGAAATAAAAATCAAAGAACAGAATATAAAATAAAAAAAAAAGAAAATATACACAAAAACAAAGAAATCTAATGAAAAAGGAAAAAAATAAAACAAAAAACTAAAATTAAAAACAAAGAAAAGAATAGAAAAAATAAATTTATATATAAAAGAAATCTAATTTAAAAAATATAAAAAAACGAAAAAAATATAAACAAACAGAATAAAAAATAAAAACAAAGAAAATATAAACAAAAACAAAGAAATCTAATAAAGATATAAAAAAAATACAATTAATAACAAAGAATAAAATAAAACAAAAAACAAAGAAATTATTAAAAAAAAAAAAAAAAAAAAAAATGCCATAACTTTCTTTTCGTCGCCAACTTAAACAGGTGAATCAGTGAACGACTGTAATATATGCAAACGACCGCTGTTAGGCCTCGTTTCTTAAGGGGAAAATAATATCTAGGGTGCAGAGAGAGAGAGAGAGAGAGAGAGAGAGAGAGAGAGAGAGAGAGAGTCAAACTTTATCTCTCGATTAGACTGTATGGAAATAATTGACTGATTTCTGACAAGTGTTATAAGTTGATATGTGTATATAGTTGTTTATCTGTCTATTTATCTATTTATCTATCTATCTATCTTATACATAAATATGAATATATAAATATATACATATATATGAATATATATAAATATAAAAACATATGTGTGTATATATATATACATATATATGAATATATAACTATAAATATATAAACATATATATATATGTATATATAAATATATACACATATATATATGTATATATATATATATATATATTTATATATATATATATATATATATATACATATATGCATAAATTTAAAAACATATATACACATATATATATGTATATGTAAATATATATATAAATTCCATATATATATATATATATATATATTTATGTATATATATATATATATATATATACCCAATGTTGTAGAAGTTTCAATGCATAGGAATTTCATCAGCAATAAGGCTGTTAAAGGGTGAATGTGGCAGTGGCTGCTGTTTTTCATAATTTTATAATCAAACATGAGATTGTTAACAAATTAAAAAAAAAAAAAAAAAAAAAAAAAAAAAAAAAAACTTTCTGAGAAATGCCTATAACAAAAGATAAAATCACGTGGTATTTTTACAACAGGTATAGGAGAATCTTATATATTCTATAGCAGTTGGAACAAGAAGAAACATTCAAAATAAAAAAAAAGGATGCCAGAAAAAGTCAAAATCAATCAATCTATAATAAAAATAAAAATAAAATAAATAAATAAAAAATCTTTCCATACCATTTACACCAGATATAAGAGAATCTTATATGTTTCATAACAGAGTTGGAACAACAAGTAACATTCAAAAAAGGAAAAAAAAAAAAAAAAAAAAAAAAAGATGCCAGAAAATCTAAAAAAAAAAAAATCTAAAAAAAGGGAAAAGGATGCCAGAAAATCTAAAAAAAAGGAAAAAAAAAGGATGCCAGAAAATCTAAAAAGAAAAAAAAAAGATGTCAGAAAATCTCAAAAAAAGATGCAAAAAAAAAAAAAAAAAAAAAAAAACTCTCCACACCACATGAAGGAAAAAGAAAACATCTCGCCATAACAGCAAAACATCACAAAATGGAGACACGAAAAAAAAGCTTAAGTAGAAAAGAATCCCAAAATCTTCATTGAGTCAGTTCCCCTCCCCCACACCCCTCCCCCCCCAAAAAAAAAAAAAACAATAGAATTTTTGTATTCCACTTTCGACCGAATCACTGTTACTCATATCCATTTTAAATGACTCAGGAAATTTCAAAACCACCAAACACAGAAAACGAGAAAAAGATGGAGTTGGTGGGGGGGGGGGGCCTGCTCGGGGGCTGCCCCCCCCCCCCTTCCCGTCTTCCATAGGAAAGGGGGGGGGGGAAATTTGGGGTTGTTGAGGTGGGGGTAGGGGTGGGGGTGGGGGTTGGCTTTCTGGTTTGCTGGAAGATGGCTTAAAATATCGAAGTTCGGTGAATGCTTAAGGTGAGAGAGAGAGAGAGAGAGAGAGAGAGAGAGAGAGAGAGTGAGAGAGAGAGAGAGTACATTTCAGTTTCATTGTGGGACGATAAATTGAACGATGTGAGAGAGAGAGAGAGAGAGAGAGAGAGAGAGAGAGAGAGAGAGAGAGAGAGAATGTAAAAATTAAGTTCCAATGTAAGGGACAATAAATTGAACGATGCGGAGAGAGAGAGAGAGAGAGAGAGAGAGAGAGAGAGAGAGTACATATGTTCCAATGTAAGAGGCAATAAATTGAACGATGTGCCGAGAGAGAGAGAGAGAGAGAGAGAGAGAGAGAGAGAGAGAGTACATATGTTCCAATGTAAGAGGCAATAAATTGAACGATGTGCCGAGAGAGAGAGAGAGAGAGAGAGAGAGAGAGAGAGAGAGAGAGAGATAAGTGTACGATTAAGTTACAATGGAAGGAACAATAAATTGAACGATGCGCCGAGAGAGAGAGAGAGAGAGAGAGAGAGAGAGAGAGAGAGAGAGAATGGAATGACCAATAAATTAAACAATACGAAAGATGGTGTAATAGATAACATGGGAGAAGCAATTGTAGGGAGATAACGAAAAGAGTGAATAAGGAGAATAGAGACAAGAAGATTATGAAGACGTAACGGATAGAAGAAGTGGGATAATATTAATCGGATAAAACTGAATAGATGGAGAACATCAAGATGATGAGGCTGAAGGTATAAAGAAGAATAATATGAGTAATTATACAAAAAACGATAACTGAAGATTGAGGTGATAAAGGAATAGGAGAAAGTAATAAATGACGAGAATTAATACGATAAATAACAGACAGACGAAATAAGTAAAGACGCACTGAAACAGGGATAACAGAGATGAAGATAAATAAGAAAGAAGTAATTATGTAAAAAACGAGAAATTGAAGATTGAGGTGATAAAGGAATAAGAGAAAGTAAGAGAAAGAAATAAATGGCGAGAATTAATACGATAAGGAAGACAGACGATATAAGCAAAGACAGTACTGAAACAGGGATAACAGAGATGAAGGAATGAAAATAAAAGAGAAAAGATGAAAATATACAGGAAAAATCAAGAAAGGAAACGAATATTAAAGATAGGGATGACGTTGATAAATGAGTAATTAGAAAATGGAATAAGAATAGGATGAAAATGATAACAGGAAGGGAGAAGTGAAGAAGAATAATTGAAAAAGGATAACAGAGAAGAGATTTTAAATTTAGAATGCTACACAATGCTTAGAATGTAATAACAACAACAATAATAATAATAATAATAATAATAATAATAATAATAATAACAATAATAATAATAATAATACTAATGATAATGATAATGATAATAATAATAATACTAATGATGATGATGATAATAATAATAATAATAATAATATTTTATCTACTATCATTTTCAATCGAAAAGTCAAAATAATAATAATAATAATAGTAATAATAATAATAATAATAATAATAATAATAATAATAATAATATTATTTTACTTATCATTTTCAATCAAAAAGTCCGAATAATAATAATAATAATAATAATAATAATAATAATAATATTTTACTTATAATTTTCAACTGAAACCAGCCAAAACGACAATAACAACAACAACAACAATAAAAATAATAATTTACAACAACAACAACAACAATAATAATAATAATCATCATCAATAATAAAATTAATATCCCTACCATAGGAAGTATGGCAGTGTATGTAATCACTGCACCTTAAAGGTATATACCTGGGGTATATACCTCTATACCATTCCATGTACCTAACATTTCACAAACAACTATTTTATCCTTTTAAAGAAGAGCGAAAACACCTTCGGCTTATTCACACCGTCCAGCCAAATTCAATTCTAGACATAATATCCTTCTTAAAGTCCCATAAACCTCTTATGTCTGCGTTGTTTATTTCGTCGGGAGAAGAAGAGAGGAGAAATATATATCTCTTCGCAATGTCTTATTATTATTATTATTATTATTATCATTATTGTTGTTGTTGTTGTTGTTGTTGCTGTTATTATTATTATTATTATTATTATTAATTGCTAAGCTATAACCCTAGTTGGAAAAGCAGGATGCTATAAGCCCAGGGGCCCCAAAAGGGAAAATAGCCCAGTGAGGAAAGAAAACAAGGAAAAATAAAATATCTTAAGAGTAACAACATTAAAATAAATATTTCCTGTTTAAACTATAAAAACTTTAACAAAACAAGAGGAAGAGGAATTAGGTAGAATAGAGTACCCGAGTATACCCTCAAGCAAGAGAACTCTTCATGAATATTCGGATGTTATTCGCACGGTGAGATTATGACTTAAAAAAAAAAAAAAAAAAAAAAAAAAAAAAAAAAAAGGCCTTTGAATATCATAATGGGTTGAATACAGAAGTAGGTAAGGTTTGGAATGTTTACAGATGTTATTACGTTTGCATTTACGTATGTGAAGTTTTCGAAGTGTGCGGTGAAAAGAACATTGATGTTTTCGAAGTGTGCGGTGAAAAGAACGTTGATGTTTACCAAGTGTGCGTTGAAAAGAACGTTGATGTTTCCCAAGAGTATGGTGAAGAGAACGTTGATGTTTTCGAAGTGTGCGGTGAAAAGAACGTTGATGTTTTCCAAGTGTGCGGTGAAAAGAACGTTGATGTTTTCAAAGTGTGCGGGGAAAAGAACGTTGATGTTTTTCAAGTGTGCGGTGAAAAGAACGTTGATGTTTTCGAAGTGTGCGTTGAAAAGTACGTTGATGTTTTCCAAGTGTGCGGTGAAGAGAACGTTGATGTTTTCGAAGTGTGCGGTGAAAAGAACGTTGATGTTTTCCAAGTGTGCGGTGAAGAGAACGTTGATGTTTTCGAAGTGTGCGGTGAAGAGAACGTCGATGTTTTCGAAGTGTGCGGTGAAAAGTACGTTGATGTTTTCCAAGTGTGCGGTGAAGAGAACGTTGATGTTTTCGAAGTGTGCGGTGAAGAGAACGTCGATGTTTTCGAAGTGTGCGGTGAAAAGTACGTTGATGTTTTCCAAGTGTGCGGTGAAGAGAACGTTGATGTTTTCGAAGTGTGCGGTGAAGAGAACGTTGATGTTTTCGAAGTGTGCGGTGAAAAGAACGTTGATGTTTTCCAAGTGTGCGGTGAAGAGAACGTTGATGTTTTCGAAGTGTGCGGTGAAGAGAACGTCGATGTTTTCGAAGTGTGCGGTGAAAAGAACGTTTATGTTTTCCAAGTGTGCGGTGAAAAGAACGTTGATGTTTTCCAAGTGTGCGGTGAAAAGAACGTCGATGTTTTCCAGGTGTGCGGTAAAGAACGTCGATGTTTTCCAAGTGTGCGGTGAAAAGAAGGTCGATGTTTTCCAGGTATGCGGTAAAGAACGTCGATGTTTTCCAGGTGTGCGGTAAAGAACATCGATGTTTTCCAAGTGTGCGGTGAAAAGAACGTTAATGTTTTCCAAGTGTGCGGTGAAAAGAACGTTGATGTTTTCGAAGTGTGCGGTGAAAAGAACGTCGATGTTTTCCAGGTGTGCGGTAAAGAACGTCGATGTTTTCCAAGTGTGGGGTGAAAAGAACGTTGATGTTTTCCAAGTGTGCGGTGAAAAGAACGTTGATGTTTTCGAAGTGTGCGGTGAAAATAATGTTTGTATTCATGTTGACATAAGTAAAAACATCTTTTTTATTTATGGAAGTATAAACCAAGAAGTTTTAACCAGGTTTGGAAAGAAGAAAATAATAAAACTGACAAAGATGGTTCTCTTAACTTACATTCAAACTAGTGCGGGTTTTTGAATGAAGTCTCTCTCTCTCTCTCTCTCTCTCTCTCTCTCTCTCTCTCTCTCTCCATAGCTTTTAAAATGATTAAGATCTCAGTTTCTTGTCCACTGCAGGAGAAAGGCCTCAGGCATGTCAATTAATGCCTGGGGTTTGGCCAGTTTTTATCACCACCCAGGCCAGCGCGGATTGGTGATGGTGGGAGACCTTGGTCTGATAGGTCACAGCAAACCAACCTAATAGGATGGCTCTGTCAAGTACAGCAAACCTTTCACCACGTTAAGGTATGTGTGTACATATATATATATATATATATATATATACATATGTATATATATATATATATATATATACACACATATATATAGATATATATAGATATATATATATATACATATATATAATATATATATATATATATATATATATATATATATATATATATATATATATATATATATATATATATATATATATATATATATATATATATATTCTCAACAAACCGACATATCTCGTAGGAAAAAGCTACGAATTAACTTCCTTATATAAATTCGCACAACCAAATGAAGCCCCGTCCATGTCTATATAAGGCTTCAGAAACTTCCAATGCCGGATAAGCCCTAACTGGCTTCCTTTTTTATCCTTCTTTGCATATAATGCTTCACTCATATCCTCTCATAGGATACTAAGGCCCATCACCATTTCTAAAGCCTTTTTCATACAATTAATTATTTTTAAACTATTACTACTATTGAAATTGTAAAATTAGTATTACTAAAATAATTATTTCTTTTTAAATAATTAAAAATAGTATTAGTGAAATAATTTTTCAAATTATCAAAATTAGTATTATCAAAATTATCTTTTTTGAAATTATTAATATTATTATTATTATTGAATTTATTAAAATTTAAATTGTCAAAATTATTGAAATTAGTATTATTCAAAATTATAAATTTTTGAAATTATTAATATTATTATTATTGAATTTATTAAGATTCAAATTATCAAAATTATTGAAATTAGTATTATTAAAATTATTAAGATTATTAAGATCATTACAATTATAAAAATTATTAAAATAATTATTAATATTGAAAATATCAAAATTATCTTAGGTAATTTCTATCTTCAATTTAAATACTTCAGAAATAAAATATTTTTTCCAAAATCTGACTTGTTCGATAGTTGCTGCTGAACAAGACCATCTCACCAAACACTGATCAGGTCCGTTATAATAATAATAATAATAATAATAATAATAATAATAATAATAATTATAATAATATTAATAATAATTAAGATTATTATTATGATAATTATTATTATTATTATTATTATTATTATTATTATTATTATCATTATAATTATTATTATTAATATTATTATTATAATTATTGTTATTGTAATTATTATTATTATTATAATTATTATTATTATTATTATTATTATTATTATTATTAGCTAAGCAACAACTCTAGTTTGAAAAGCAAGCTGCCAATAGCCGTAGGGCTCCAAAGAGGAAAAATAGTCCAGTGAGGAAAGGAAGTAAGTAAATAAATAAACTAGAAAAGAAGTAATTAGGGAAAAATAACCCAGTGAGGAAAGGAACTAAGGCAATAGATGATTATTATTATTATTATTATTTTTATTATTATTATTACTTGCCAGGCTACAACCCTTGTTGGAAAAGGAGGATGCTATAAGCCCAGGGGCTCCAACAGGGAAAATAGCCCAGTGAGGAAAGGAAACAAGGAAAAATACAAATTTTTAAAAGAGTAACAACATTAAAATAAATATCTCCTCTATAAACTATAAAAACTTTAGCAAAACAAGAGGAAGAGAAACAAGACAGAACAGTGTGCCCGAGTATACCCTCAAGCAAGAAAACTCTAACCCAAGACAGTGGAAGACCATGGTACAGAGGCTATGGCATTACCCAAGACTAGAGAACAATGGTTTGATTTTAGAGTGTCCTAGAAGAGCTGCTTACCATAGCTAAAGAGTCTCTTCTATCTTTACCAAGAGGAAAGTAGCCACTGAACAATTAGAGTGCAGTAGTTAACCCCTTGGGTGAAGAAGAATTTTTTGATAATCTCAGTGTTGTCAGGTGTACGAGGACAGAGGAGAATAGGTAAAGAAAGGGCCAGACTATTCACTGCGCGTGTGTAGGCAAATTGAAAATGAACCGTAACCAGAGAGAAGGATCTAATGTAGTAATGTCAGGCCAGTCAAAAGACCCCATAACTCTCTAGCGGTAGTATCTCAACGGGTGGCTGGTGCCTTAGTCAACCAACTATATAAAAAGGTAATAACAAATTTAAATAAAATATTTCAAGAACAGAATGTGTTTATTGGTATTGCGAAAAGTCTACTTCAGGGGAGGGATGGGAAGGAGTGGGGCGTGTGGGAAGGTGGGGGAGGGGGGGTGGGGGTTTAGCCCCCTTCCTGAAACTTTGCTTGTATTTTGCAATGCTCTAACTGCTGTTCAAGTTATCAAAGAGGCGTTTCTCAAAATCTATTTGCAAAGAGGAAGGGAGCTTTAATTACTTCAGGGAAGCAATAAAGTAACATGTTCAATTTCGTCTTCCTTGCTGCTTCGTCTCTCTCTCTCTCTCTCTCTCTCTCTCTCTCTCTCTCTCATACTTGACTCAGTTCTTGCGAGATGTACATATTGGTGTTACCTTTCTCTCTCTCTCTCTCTCTCTCTCTCTCTCTCTCTCTCTCTCTCCTACTGAACTCGGTTTTTGAGAGATGTACATATTGGTGTTACCTTTCCAGTTGTCTCTCTCTCTCTCTCTCTCTCTCTCTCTCTCTCTCTCGACTCGGTTCTTGCAAGATGTACATATTGATGTTACCTTTCCAGTTGTTTCTCTCTCTCTCTCTCTCTCTCTCTCTCTCTCTCTCTCTCTCTCTCTCTCGTTGCAAGATGTACATATTGGTATTACCTTTCCAGTTGTTTTTCACTCATCTTGAATAATCTCTCTCTCTCTCTCTCTCTCTCTCTCTCTCTCTCTCTCTCTCTCTCTACAGAAATACGTACAATATTTGTTACCCTTTCAATTGCTTTACCCTCATCTTGAAAAATATCTTTCTCACCCTTCGAAATTAATTCAAGTATTGGGAAAAATTCTTATGAAATAGAAAAAATAAATCATATTAGATTAATTTAATAGAAAGCACAGTGGGATCATTCACACCACGATTCTTCCAAATATTTACTAATTGCACATTTCAGTTTATAGTTAATTTCAGCTAATAATAGTCCAAGGGTCTCCAACAGGGAAAATATCCCAGTGAGGAAAGGAAACAAGGAAAATGAAATATTTTAAGAGCAGTGACAATATCAAAATAAATATTTCCTATATAAACTATAAAAATTTGAACAAAACCAGAGGAAGGGAAATAGGACAGAACAATGTACCCGAGTGTACCCTCAAGCAAGAGAACTTTAACCCAAGACAGTGTATGACCATGGTACAGGGGCTATAGCACTACCCAAGACTAGAGAACAGTATGGTCATGTCAGTCATCCATAGATGGGGGGTGGGGGGTTGAATGAAGTGATTGACCAAAAGATTGATTTCCCCTATACAAGCTTCGGTTAACCTATCAATCATCGACATAAAAAAAAAAAAAAAAAAAGGAAGAAGATAGGCTTCCGTTATCGACAGTTTGCTATGGTCTTCGATGCTGCTGTGACATTAGCAATATAAGATAATCTTTAGTCTGTCAATATTTGAGAAGGGCATCGCGTCACGACCATATGCATCGGGGATGACCACTTCCATGAATGAGAGAAAGGAGAGTGATGATAACCTTTTAATCTTCCTGAATGACATTTGGTTCTGGACATATCGGAATGGCATATGGTCGGCCATATGCACGTTAACAGTGGAAATACCAGAGCAGAGATACCAGAGTAGAGCCACCAGAGCAGAGATACAAGAGCAGAAACGCCAGAGTAGAGATAGAGTAGAAACACCAAAGCAGAGCTACCAGAGCAGAGACAACACAGCAGAGATACCAGAGCAGAGATACAAGAGAGCAGAAACAAAAGAGTAAAGCCACCAGAGCAGAGATACCAGAGAGCAGACACCAAAGCAAAGATACCAGAGAGCAGACACCAAAGCAAAGATACCAGAGTACAGGCAACAGAGCAAAGATGCCAGAGAGCAGACACCAGAATACAGACACTAGAGCAGAGATAGATTTGTCAGAGGCTTAATTATTCAATGACTTCAAGCTAAAACTCAGGTATTATTATTATGATTATTATTATTGTTATTATTATTATTATTATTGTTGTTGTTGTTGTTGTTGTTGTTACTTGGTTGCTTGCTTATTTACTTACTAAGCTATAACTCCGGCTGGAAGAGCAGGATGCTATAAGCCCAAAAGCTCCAACAAGGAAAATATCCCAGAGAGGAAAGGAAATGAGGAAATAGAAAGAATAGTATGCCCGAGTGTAACCTCAAGCAAGAGAACTCTACCCCAAGAGAGTGGAAGACCATGGTACAGAGGCTATGGCATTATCCAAGACTAGAGAACAATGGTTTGATTTTGGAGTGTCCTTCTCCTACAAAAGTTGCTTACCATAGCTAAAAAGTCTCTTTATGCATCAATAAATGAATGTATATTAATAGTGGGGATTATAATGATTAGGAAACATGGAAGCAGGTAAAGAGAAATGGAATCAGCTAGGGAACATGAGGTGTGGATGAAGAAAGGAAAGTATCTTGGCTTGTCTCATTCTGAGTTATCTCCCTTATTTAGTTTCAACATATGGCAGTTTCCTATAACATCTTAAAATACGAAACACTATCCACTTTAAATCATTTGGAACGGATATAGATATTATCTCTCTCTCTCTCTCTCTCTCTCTCTTAGTTGATAACCATGATCAATTTTGCTAGAGAATTTATGACCTAACGCTCAATTTGGTTTTATTCCTTAAATTACTCTCTGCATTCACTCTTTGATGATTGAATTATGATATTCAATAACACTGCCTGCAATTATTATCATTACCTCCGCCAACGAAGTAGGAAGGAGGTTATGTTTCACCCCATTTAAGATTTATATAGGAGATATATTACCTGAATATAACAAGATATTGAACAAAATAATGATTTTATTTCATAGAAAATTACTGCAAGAACATAAAGAGCATAAGAAATTAAGTCTGGTTCCCCTCATAGCCAATCTAAGAGGTAATAAATTACTGTACAAATGAAATGTTACCTTTCCGGCAATCAGTGGCTAATTAGCTGTGAGCTCATTATCGGATAACCAGGCGAGATGGTGAACCAATGGCTCACCTTAGATATTAGTAAAAACATTACAACACAGGAGTTTATTATTATTATTATTATTATTATTATTATTATTATTACTAGCCAAGCTACAACCAAAGTTGGAAAAGCAAGATGCTATAAGCCCAAGGGCTCCAACAGGGAAAAATAGCCCAGTAAGGAAAGGAAATAAGGAAATAAATAAATGATGAGAATAAATTAACAATATATTATAACAGGAGTGTATTCTTATTATTATTATTATTATTATTATTATTATTATTATTATTATTATTACTAGCCAAGCTACAACCCTAGTTGGAAAAAACAAGATGCTATAAGCCCAAGGGCTCGAACAGGGAAAAATAGCCCAGTGAGAAAAGGAAATCAGAAAATAAATAAATGATGAGGATAAATTAATAATACATTATAACAGGAGTGTATTCTTGTTATTATTATTATTATTACTAGCCAAGCTACAATCCTAGTTGGAAAAGCAACATGCTATAAGCTCAAGGGCTCCAATAGGGAAAAATAGCCCAGTAGGGAAAGGAAATAAGGAAACAAATAAATGATGAGAATAAATTAACAATATATCATTCTAAGAACAGTAACAACGTCAAAACAGATATGTCCTATATAAACTATTAACGACGTCAAAAACAGATATGTCATATATAGAAAGACTCATGTCAGCCTGGTCAACATAAAAATATTTGCTCCAACTTTGAACTTTTGAAGTTCTAATGATTCAACTACCTGATTTGGATAACGTGCACGGCGAAGAATTGAATAGAATTGAGTTTAACTCTCCGGCCATGGTGCTGAAATCCAGACCTTATAAACCATAGCTCTCTCTCTCTCTCTCTCTCTCTCTCTCTCTCTCTCTCTCTCTCTCTCTCTCTCTCTCTCTCTTTTTTTTTTTTTTTTTGCAAAGGCAAATTGTATTGTATCGACCCCTTCCGGAGTATGAGAATTACAAAATTACACAAATATATATATTTTACACAAAAACTACAAAAAGCAGAGACCAATAGATTACAACTGTATTTATGTACACATATATTTAGCAAGTACATAATTAAAGCATAAAAGATATTCTGACAAAGGAAAGTACATACATTGAAAAATAATACCAGAATAATGAAAATCTCATGTATCATGTATCAGAACGCTACAGTTTGTTGCAAGTTTTAATCTTTTATACATTTTTTTAAGGAATTTTATAACACAGGAGTATATTCTTGTGTACTTTGGAGTACGTGTATGGCGAAGAATTAAGTTTTACTCTCCGGCCATGGTACCGAAATCCAGACCTTATAAACCATAGCTCATGCATCATGTATCAGAACGCTAAGTTTGTTGCAAGTTTTAATCTTTTATACATTTTGCTAAGGAATTCTATAACACAGGAGTGTATACATGTATACTTTGGAGTACGTGTATGGCGAAGAATTAAGTTTTACTCTCCGGCCATGGTACCGAAATCCAGACCTTATAAAACATGCTCATGTATCAGAACGGTACAGTTTGTTGCAAGTTTTAATCTTTTATACATTTTTCTAAGGGATTTTATAACACAGGAGTGTATACATGTATACTTTGGAGTACGTGTATGGCGAAGAATTAAGTTTTACTCTCCGGCCATGGTACCGAAATCCAGATCTTATAAAACATGCTCATGTATCAGAACGGTACAGTTTGTTGCAAGTTTTAATCTTTGATACATTTTTTTAAGGAATTTTATAACACAGGAGTATATTCTTGTGTACTTTGGAATACAAGCATGGCGAAGAATTAAGTTTTACTCTCCGGCCGTGGTACCGAAATCCAGACCTTATAAACCATGGCTCATGTATCATGTATCAGGACGCTACAGTTTGCTGCAAGTTTTAATCTTTTATACATTTTCAAAGGAGTTTTATAACACAGAAGTGTATACATGTTTACTTTGGATTACATGTATGGCGAAGAATTAAGTTTTACTCTCCGGCCATGGTACCGAAATCCAGACCTTATAAACCATGGCTCATGTATCATGTATCAGGACGCTACAGTTTGTTGCAAGTTTTAATCTTTTATATATTTTATTAAGGAATTTTATAACACAGGAGTGTATACATGTATACTTTGGAGTACGTGTATGGCGAAGAATTAAGTTTTACTCTCCGGCCATGGTACCGAAATCCAGACCTTATAAACCATCGCTCATGTATCATGTATCAGAACGCTATAGTTTGTTGCAAGTTTTAATCTTTTATACATTTTGCTAAGGAATTCTATAACACAGGAGTGTATACATGTATACTTTGGAGTACGTGTATGGCGAAGAATTAAGTTTTACTCTCCGGCCATGGTACCGAAATCCAGACCTTATAAACCATCGCTCATGTATCATGTATCAGAATGCTACAGTTTGTTGCAAGTTTTAATCTTTTATACATTTTCCTGAGGAATTTTATAACACAGGAGTGTATACATGTGTACTTTAGATTACGTACATGGCGAAGAATCCAGCCCTCCTTATAAAACATGCATCATGTATCAGAACGCTACAGTTTGTTGCAAGTTTTAATCTTTTATACATTTTTCTAAGGGATTTAATTTGGCTTTTAATCCGTTTCTTTCCCTTAAGGATTAAGATTTCATTTTCATGTAATGTTGGTAGCTTTCTCTTCTCACCTATAGACTTTAAAATATCTATTGCGCGTTTAGTTCTGCCTTCTTTTTTTTTTTTTTTTTTTTTTTGAATCGCATAATTTTTGCAGTTTTTACTCGTATAGTTTTTGCTATTTTTACTCCATATCTTTTGGATTTTAATCAAATAGTTTTTTGGAATTTTTGGAATTATTTAATCACATAGTTTTTTTTTTTTTCTTTTTTTTTTTTGCAATATTTACTCGCATAGATTTTGTCATTTTTACTTATATAGTTTTTGAAATTTTTATTAGCATAGATTGTGCAATTTTTACTAGCACAGTTTTGCAATTATTTAATCGCATAGTTTTTGCAATTATTTACTCGCATAGAATTTGCAATTTTTACTCATAGAATGTGCAATGATTTACTCACACCGTTTTTGCAATTCTTACTAGCATAGAATTTGCAATTTTTTACTCGCATAGTTTTTGCAATTTTTACTTGCATAAAATTTGCAATCATTTACTCACAATTTTTGCCATTTTTACTTGTATAGAATTTGCAATTATTTACTCGCATAGTTTTTGCAATTTTCACTTGCATAGAATTTGCAATAATTTATTCACACAATTTTTGCCATTTTTACTTGTATAGAATTTGCAATTTTTACTCGCATAGCTTTTGCAATTTTCACTTGCATAGAATTTGCAATTATTTACTCGCACAGTTTTTGCAATTTTTACTTGCGTAGAATTTGCAATTATTTACTCACATAGTTTTTTAAATTCCTACTTGCATAGTTTACAATTTTTACTCGCAGTGTTTTTTGCAATTTTTACTCACTTAATTTTTGCAACTTTTACTCGCATAGTTTTTGCAGTATTAAAAATGGATTATAGCACTTGAGCTTTTACTGTTGTATAATAGATCATTCAAAATTTAAAACATATTATTATTATTATCATTATTATTATTATCATTATTATTATTACTTGCTAGTCTACAACCATAGTTGGATAAGCAGGATGCTATAACCCTAGGGGCTCCAACAGGGAAAATAGCCCAGTGAGGAAAAGAAAAAAAGGAAAAATAAAATTCTTAAGAAGAATAACATCAAAATATCTCCTATATAAACTATAAAATCTTTAACAAAACAAGAGGAAGAGAAACAAGACAGAACAGTGTGCCTGAGTGTACCCACAAGCAAGAGAACTCTAACCCAAGACAGTGGAAGACCATGGTACAGAGGTTATGGCACTACCCAAGACTAGAGAATAATGGTTTGATTTTGGAGTGTCCTTCTCCTAGGAGAGCTGCTGACCATAGCTAAAGTCTCTTCTACGATTACCAAGTGGAAGACCATGGTACAGAGGTTATGGCACTACCCAAGACTAGAGAACAATGGTTTGATTTTGGAGTGTCGTCCTTATAGTAGAGCTGTTTACCATAGCTAAAGAGTCCCTTCTACCCTTACCAAGAGGAAAGTGGCCACTGAACAATTACTGTGAAGTCCCACCCACCATTGATAAAAAAATACATATATTTATCCGACAGTCCTTTTTGTATAGAACAAAGAATTCATATCCGTATTAAGACCAGTTAGACAACATATATGAATTTATGTAATTAAAACCAAATGTTTTTGTCCCAAATTAATAATAATAATAATAATAATAATAATAATAATAATAATAATAATAATAATACTGATAATAATAATAATACTGATAATCATAATCATAATAATAATAATAATAATAATAATAAAAATAATAATAATACTGATAATCATAAAAATAATGATAATAATAATAATAATAATAATAATAATAACAATAACACCAATAAAAACAACAACGAGAGGGGCACACAGCAGAGCGCAGACCTCCGCCCCTCCAGCTTATTTCTCAAAATTTTGCTCGACCTTGAACTTGACCTTTGACCTTAACTCGTAATGATTGGCGTAGATTTTCATACTCTCAAATATGAACCAAATTTGAAGTCTCGGTGACAACGTTGTCCAAACTTATGGCTGATGAAGTGAATTTGGCATTTTGCTTGACCGTGACCTTGACCTTTGACCTTTACCTTCGAAAATTTAATCATTTCCAGCTTTTTACCTAACAGTTAATCATATCAAGTTTCATTACTCTACGATTAAAATTGTGGCTAGGAAGCTGTTCACAAACAAACAAACACACACAAACAAACAGGGACGAAAACATAACCTCCTTCCAACTTCGTTGACGGAGGTAATAAATAAGAAAAATGGAGGAGTCATAGGCCCATATATATATATATATATATATATATATATAAATATATATATATATATATATATATAAATATGTATATATATATTATATATACATATATATATATATATATATATATATATCACAGGGACGAAAGCATAACCTCCTTCTAACTTCGTTGACGCAGCTAATAAAAATGGAGGAAGAGTCATAAGCCAAAAAATATATATATTTCATTTCTGATAATCTTCAATCATGAAATATATATTCAAAACTCCAGTCGTCTACAGACGTGTAAAAAAAAGTAACTCACATTTCTGATAACTTTCAGTCATTAAATATTTATTTAAAACTAAAACTTTGTCATAAAATATTTATTTAAAACTAAAACTTTGTCATAAAATATTTATTTAAAACTAAAACTTTGTCATAAAATATTTATTTAAAACTAAAACTTTGTCATAAAATATTTATTTAAAACTAAAACTTTGTCATAAAATATTTATTCAAAACTACAGTCATCAGCTGACATGAAAAAAACAACTAATTTCTTTATCCTTTCCGATAAAAACTGAATTAATCAAAATCATGAAAACAGAATTAATACTTCATTTGAATATTGTCGATCTGATTTCTTCATATCATTTAATATAGCAAATTGATAAATGTCTATTGCATGAATTAATCATTAAAACAGTTTATAGTTTATATTTTTTTATAGAACTCTACACGCTTGTTGGAAACAAAATTACGTATCTAAACAACTTGTTGATATTCCCAGAGATATAAAAAATTAGTGTAACTGTGGGTATTATTATTATTATTATTATTATTATTATTATTATTATTATTATTATTATTATTATTATTATTATTAATATTATTATTATTGTTGTTGTTGTTATACTAATTATTATCATTATTATTATTATTATTATTATTATTATTATTATTATTATTTCTCTTATCATCATTATTATTACTATTATTATTATTATCATTATTATCATTATTATTACTATTATTATTATCATCATCATCATCATTATTATTATTATTAAAATCATTTCTCTTATTATTATTATTATTATTATTATTATTATTATCATTATTATTATTATTATTATTATTATTATTACCATTACCCCTACTACTACTCCATGAGTTACAACCCTAGTTGGAAAAGCAAGATGTTATAAGCCCAAGGGCTCCAACAGGGAAAAGTAGCCCAGTGAGGAAAGGAAATACGGAAATGAATAATCTACATAAGAAGTAACGAACAATTAAAATAAAAGATTTGAATAAAAGTAACAATATAATAAATCTTTTTATATATAA
>NC_090736.1:142616805-142630727 GCF_036898095.1 Palaemon carinicauda | reverse complement strand
CTCCTCCTTCACCCACTGACGCAAAGGGCCACGGTTAGATTTCACCAGTCGTCTCTGTCTTGAGCTTTTAATTCAGTACTTCTCCAGTCATCATTTCTCACTTCACGCTTCATAATTTTCAGCCATGTAGGCCTGAGTCTTCCAACTCTCCTAGTGCCTTGTGGAGCTCAGTTGAAAGTCCGGTGAACTATCTCTCACGGGGAGTAAGAGCATAAACCATCTCCATCTATACCATATCTCATACATAATATGGCACTATAATCTCTCTTATATTTCATATATATATATATATATATATATACATATGTATATATATATATATATATATGTATATATATATATATATATATACATATGTATATATATATATATATATATACATATATATATATATATATATATGATCATACCTATATGATCTCATTTTCTCATTAAGCAGGGATTGAAAACTTTAGTGCCATGGATTTTATAGCGTTATCGTATAAAGCATACATTAACCATCCATTTTGACCTTAACAGAAATAATGTTATATTTTTTCAATGGAAACGATGTCGAAAACAAACTCGAGAATAGATTAACGTGATAAAAAACAAGAAAGGAAAAGTGTGCGCAATTTAGTTATCATAAGATTTTATTTATTGATTAATTAATTAATTAATTTATTTATTTATTGATCCAAATCCCCCCCCCCCACTCCAGTGCTGTGCTGTAGCTGTTTCAGCTGTGAAAGAACGGCCCCCAAAATGTTGCTTAATAGCGCCGATAAATTTTGACAGTGAATAAAGGGCAGATTGTGCGTCTGTGTGTGCGTTTTGTGTATGTGTAAGAGAGGCAGTGAGAAATAGAGGAATAAAATATGATATTACCTTTAAAGATGAGTGTTTTGTATATGTGCACATATACTTTTATATAGATTTATATATATATATATATATATATATATATATATATATATATATATGTATATATATATATATATATATATATATATATATATATATATATATATATATATATATATATATATATATATACATATATATATATATATATATATATATATATATATATATATATATATATATATATACCTGTATATACGTATGTGTACGTATATATATATATATATATATATATATATATATATATATATATTATATATATATATATATATATATATATTATATGAGTGTGTGTGTATGGGTATATGTATTCAAAGAAAAATGTATTGAATTTGAAAGATTTGTGTAATCAGATATGGGTTGGTCATGTGAAAAGATTGGATGAGGAAAGTTTTCGAGAGGAAGAAGGTTATAAAGCCGCTAGTCTTGCGGAAGTTTTCCGCACGGGGATTTCATCCACTATTCAAAAGTATTAAGTTTGAATTTTACAGTGAAGAATAAGATGAGAATGTAGTCCGGTGTCAATTAAATGATTTAGAATGCTATAAGGATAATTAGAATGTTAGGAATAATATTACAGTTTTTAGGGTATAAACAAGTAAAAAACTATGTCATAGTGCTTATAATATTCATAGATTATTTTAAATGTTTATGAAATTTTATACCAAGTTTCCAGAAAATAGGATGTTACTACCATTGCAAAATTGGAGTTTTGGACGTAAAGCATATGTTGATGATTAGTGCCAATAAAATTATTAAGATAATAGATAGCTCCCTTAAATATATATATATATATATATATATATATATATATATATATATATATATATATATATATATATGTGTGTGTGTGTGTGTGTGTGTTTGTGTGTGTTTGTGTGATCATATGTATATATATATATATATATATATATATATATATATATATATATATATATATATATATATATATATATATATATATATATATATATATACATATACATATACATATACATATGATCACACACACACACACACACACATATATATATATATATATATATATATATATATATATATATATAGATATATATATATATGTGTGTGTGTGTGTGATCATATGTTTATATATATATATATATATATATATATATATATATATATATATATATATATATATATGTATATATATATGTATATATATAAATATATATATATATATATATATATATATATATATATATATATGTATATATACGTATATATATAATATATAATATATATTTATGTATAATATATATATATAAATATATATATATATACATACATACATACATACATACATACATACATACATACATAGATATAATTCTTGCAAAGTAATGAAATTAATACAGTATGTTTATTCTTCAAGGAAAATTAGCTGTGCAATATTTTTCTATCAGAGAATGTTATAGAATAAGACTATCTTAGAGGGATGGTTAGAACCAAAATAAGATATAACAGACGACGGCGAATTTATCAACTTGGAGAAATGTCTGACAAGTTAAATTTTAAAAGAAAAAACTTCTCAACAGAATAAAAATATCTCTAAATGCGAAATTGTAAGCACGAAAATATACTGAACTATGAAACTATTGAAGATGTTTAATAATATATAAAAGCAAAGAACGAAGTATATTAAACGTTGAAATTGTACAAGATGTAAATTTACTTAAGACTTGAATTAGGACTTAAATTTTACGTCAATTTGACATTACCAGTCCGCGAGCTGTTAATGTCAAGTCTGGTTTTAGTTCCGTAGATTTTATGCATAGAAACTTTAACTGTTTTTTGGAGATAATGGTTTACTTAAGCTATTCTCAGGTTACTGATTTCAGTTTGTCTCTGTAACAGTTATTATTATTATTATTATTATTATTATTATTATTGTTGTTGTTGTTGTTGTTGTTGTTGTTGTTGTTGTTGTTGTTGTTGTTGTTGTTGTTATTATTACAAGACTTAATATGTTAGATATAGTATTTGTCAATGGGATTTGAACATGCAATGATAATGATTATGAAATGGTGAGTGACCGAATGTATATATATATATATATATATATATATATATATATATATATATATATATATATATATATATATATATATATATATATATATATATGTATATATATATACATATATATATATATTTATATATATATATATATATATATATATATATATATATAATTCATCATCATCATCATCATCATCATCATCATCATCATCATTATCATCATCTCCTAAGCCTCGATTGGATATCGCCAGTCGTCTGTGTCTTGAGCTTTCAATTCAATACTTCTCCATTCATCATCTTCTGCTTCAAGCTTCATAGTCCTCAGCCATGTTGGCCTGGGACTTCTAGTACAGTGTAGTATATGGATATATATATATATATATATATATATATATATATATATATATATATATATATATATATATATGTATATATATATACATATATATATATTATATATATATGTATATATATATATATATATATATACAAGTATAAAGAAATATATCCCTGTGCTTTTGACATCTGTTTTAATTACCAGACAATTAGTCAACCAAGCGGAGTAATCAGCGGGCTCAGTTTCTTTGACCTACCTGAATTGCAATCATTCATTAAACTAACTCTCCTTTTGATTGAGTATCTATTATATGAGGTCACCAGTTACTGTATGACTTTTTATACGTGGAAGAAATTGCAAATTATTCCTTATTTCTATCATAGGTTTAACCAGTATCTCCTTTTTTATTTGCATTGAGATTGTGGAATGATCTTTCTAATCGAGTAGTTGAGTCGGTGGAATTTTGTGTGTGTGTGTATATATATATATATATATATATATATATATATATATATATATATATATATATATATATATATATATATATATATATATACATACCTACACCATCTACCCACAAGAGAGAGAGAGAGAGATCTCTTCTTGGCTAGGTGGTAAGTCACATGACCCTCAGTTTCCTGGGCCTGGGTTTGAATCCCTGGCTGACCAGAAGCTATTATCATAAAGTTGAATACCCTTTGGTCTCTGATCCCGTGACAGAGAGAATTTGATATATCAATATATATTTATATATGAAAAATACGTATAAATGTGCAAAATTATCTTGTATGCACACACATATATGCAAAAGAACCACAAGGAAAATGGATGTATGAAATATAAGATTTAGTCCTGACCAGTTTCGTGATATTTCTTCAGACGACTGATTTATTGAAAGAGGTTTCTTTACATTTTATAGGTACAGTAAACGTACGGACATACATAGAAGGACTTATAGAACAAGAAGCTTTCGAAGTCAGTGATAAGGAAAATCCATCTATTCATCACTTTATCCTTCAAGATTATCTACACTTAATCTAAGCTTACAAAATCAATTACATAAAGAGACACCTATTCAACACTTTATCATTTAAGATGATTTATGTAATCTAAAATATCACACCTTTCCAAGAAAAAGTCCCCTACTCTCTCTCTCTCTCTCTCTCTCTCTCTCTCTCTCTCTCTCTCTCTCTCTCTCTCTCTCTCTCTCTCTACTTACAAAATCAATTACATAAAGAGACACCTATTCATCACTTTATCATTTAAGATGATTTATATTATCTAAGATCTCATACCTTTCCAAGAGAAAGTCTTGGGCCCTACTCTCTCTCTCTCTCTCTCTCTCTCTCTCTCTCTCTCTCTCTCTCTCTCTCTCTCTCTCTCTCTCTCTCTCCCATACTTGGGATGAAAGCTACATTAGTAATATTACTTCTCGTTTGTCGTGCCTCTTCATTGGCCTCGGAAGGACTTTTCAGCTAAGCCTTGGATCTGGGGGAGATTGCCCCAAAGGACTCGCCATTTATTCAAAAGGAATCTTCTCTCCTCTCTCTAAAGCTTAGATCTCCCTCGCCATTCGGGCCTATCCTTTATTTCCTGTTCGTTGTTCTCCTTCGATTTAAGTGAATAGTGGTATTCTACTTTTCTCGGAGGCTAGTCATTATTATTATTATTATTATTATTATTATTATTATTATTATTATTGTTGTGGTTGTTGTTGTTGTTGTTATTATCATTGTTATTATTATTATTATTATTATTGTTGTTGTTGTTGGTGTTGTTGTTTTTGTTATCATTGTTATTGTTATTATCATTGTTATTGTTATTATCATTATTATTATTATTGATATTATTATTATTATTATTATTATTATTATTATTATTATTATTATTCATTATTGGTTTTATTATCAATATTACTGGCTAAGCTACAACCCTAGTTTGAAAAGCACGATGCTATAAGCCCAAGGACTCCAAGAGGGAAACATAGCCCTGTGAGGAAAGGAAATAAGGAAGTTAACTATATGTAAAGAAATGAACGATTAAAATAAAATATTTTAAGATCAGTATCACCAGCTTCAACCAAGGTGAGAAAAAGTAGACTGAGATGGTATGGACATGTAGAGAGACTAGAGGAAGACTACCCGATAAGGAAGATGATCGATGTAGAACTACCTGGTGGGAGAAGGTTAGATAGACCAAAAATTGCGAAGGATTGACTGTGTGAAAAGAGATGTGAGGGAGTTGAGAGTTAGCGAGAAAGACGCACTGCACCGAAGAAAATTGTAGAGAAAGAAGAAGAAAAGCAACATTAAAACAGATATTTCATATAGATATGAGGATGTCAAGAGTGACACGTTATCTTGAATGATATTCGGAGGGGCCAACTAGACCTTTGCATAATGGTTTGCTTTCCCAAATATGGCATTAATAGTGTTAATTTCAACGAAGTTTTCCCGTATGAATAAACTAAAGGTGTTTTGAAAAGTAATTTAATTAGAGCTTCTAAATTATTTTCGTTTATTTATTATTTATTCATATATATAGTCCATGGATATAAAAAAAATATAGACTGGTAAATGTGGTTTATGTAAAAGTATCTATGACTTACAAGTTGTATTTTGTAAGCCATTATGTGTAATTTACTTAAAGAACCCCGTTATAATTACACCCAAGGGGTTAACTCCTGGACTATAATTGTTCAGTGGCTACTTTCCTCTTGGTAAGGGTAGAAGAGACTCTTTAGCCATGGTAAGCAGTTCTTCTAGGAGAAGGACACTCCAAAATCAAATCATTGTTCTCTAGTCTTGGGGAGTGCCATAGCCTCTGTATCATGGTCTTCCGCTGTCTTGGGTTAGAGTTCCCTTGCTTGACGGTACACTCAGGCACACTATTCTATCTTGCTTCTCTTCCTCTGGTTTTGTTAAAGTTTTCATAGTTTATATTATTGTAATGTTACTGTTTCTAGAATATTTTAATTTTCCTTGTTTCCTTTCCTCATTGGATTGTTTACCTGTTGGGGCCCTTGGTCTTATAGCATCCTGCTTTTCCTACTGAGGGTTATAGCTTAGCAAATAATAATAATAATAATAATAATAATAATAATAATAATAATAATTATAATAATTATAATAATAATAATAATTATAGTGATATGAAGCAAATTACATTACATAGCACCCGTTATTACCAACTCAGTCAAATATAAGATCCCCTTTCTTTAAAATTCATAAAGCTGAAGGCTTTCCTTCTTGTTTTGTTTTTCTCTAAGAAATAAACAAGATGGAGCTTGCAAAGAAAAAGAAATTCTTCAAAGGAACTAACGTGATATCTTTTGACCTGAAGTCTTGTCTTTTGACTTGAAAGTTACCCAATTGGTGTGGGTATATTTCCGGTTTTCTCCTTTCGTCTCTCTCTCTCTCTCTCTCTCTCTCTCCCTCTCTCTCTCTCTCTCTCTCTCTCTCTCTCTCTTTGGAGTCGCTTCATGACTGGCATAATAAGACCAAGTGAAGTTCATTTGCTGACATGGTCTTTGTAAATACGACGTCCCCCCTGAAGCAACCCCCCACCGCCCCTCCCAATGTTCGCCCCCTTACACCCAACAGCTAAAACCTGATTTTTATTTTCACTTCTTATATATCTCCCCTTTTAAGTGGGATTTACTCATTAAATGAAATAAAAACGGAAAAACAATTTGTGTTAGTATAAATAGCTCTTTCTTATTTATTCATTCCTTTGCATATCTTAAGCTATGTTTTTTCAGTTTACCATTTACAATAACAATCTCCTTTTGCCTATTTCTTTCGTTTTCCTAAACATGTTTTTTCAAGGGTTTTTAACCGATTCTCGTAACCAGTATTTTAATTACCTCTGCCAACGAAATTGGGACGATGTTATGTTTGTGTGTTTGTGAAGAGCTTCCTGGCCACAATTTTAATTGCAGAGTTATAAAACTTGCAGTGATTAACTGTTTTGTAAAAAGCTGGAAGTGATTAAATTTTGGAAGGTTAAGGTCAAAGGTCAAGGTCGTGGTCAAGCAAAATATCCAATTCACGTAATCAGCCATAAGTTTGGACCTCGTTTTCACAGAGACTTAAAACTTTGTTGATATTTGAGTGAATGAAAATCCATGCCAATTAATAAATGTTAAGGTCAAGGTCAAGGTCTAGAAATAAGCTGCCGCGGTGGACTGCGCTCTACCGAGTGCCCCTCTAGTTCCTTTATGAGATAGTGTAGGATGATAAAAGGGATAGTTTACCAAGTGTAAGACTTTGTGTTTTATTATGATTATCTAAAATCTTAAAAAAGAAATCATAGAACTCAGTATTTGTATGGTAACTATAGTTGTACAGAAATTATGATTTACTCAGAAAGGGTTGTGGAGGCCGATGTGGTAACGTCCGTGACTGGTGAACGCCAGACTTGGGTTCGAATCTCGCTCAAACTCGTTAGTTTCTTTGGTCGCAACGTCACTATCCTTGTGAGCTATGGATGGGGGGTTTTGGGGAGCCTATAGGTCTATCTGCTGAGTCATCAGCAGCCATTGCATGACCCTCCTTGGTCCTATCTTGGATGAAGAAGACGCTTGGGCGCTGATCATATGTATATATGGTCAGTCTCTAGGGCATTGCCCTGCTTGATACGGCAATGTCAATATCCCTTGCCTTTGCATTCATAAGCGGCCTTTAAACATTTAAATAGGAGCCTGTATTTTGATCGTAATTTCGTGTAGAAATTCTAGAAATTAAGATAACACGTTTTCATAGGTATGGAGACCTGTACTTTGATAATTATATTTAAATATATTGAAATATATTGAATAAATTAAATATATTGAAAGTGTCATTCGTGTAATGAAGTGGGGTTTATGGAATTTCAAGATCATTTTCAGACATGACGACCAGCTCTTCTAGGAGAAGGACACTCCAAAATCAAACCATTGTTCTCTAGTCTTGGGTAGTGCTATGGCACTACCCATGGTCTTCCAATATCTTGGGTTAAAGTTCTCTTGCTTGAGGGTACACTCCGGCACACTAATCTATCCTATTTCTCTTCCTCTTGTTTTGTTAAAGTTTTTATAGTTTAGATAGGAAATATGTATTTTAATGATGTTATAGTTCTTGAAATATATTCTTTTAATTGCTAAATACTTCTCTTATAGTTTATTTATTTCCCTGTTTCCTTCCTCTACTGGGCTATTTTCCCTGTTGGAGCCCCTGGGCTTATAGCATCCTACTTTTCCAACTAGGTTTGTAGCTTAGTAATAATAATAATAATAATAATAGTAATAATAATAATAATAATAATAATAATAATAATAATGATAATAATAGTAATAATAATAATAATAATAATGATGATAATAATAATAATGATAATAATAATAATAATAATAATGATAAAAAAGGTAAAGTTTTAGCAATTGAAATTAACTTCAGAGATTCTGTCATGGTGATTTATGGGTGTGTGTGTGTGTGTGTGTGTGTGTGTGTATGTATGTATGTATGTAACATCTCAAATGTGATGTTTTACTTTTATAGAATTCTGTAATACATGTTTGTATTTTTGCGTGTTTTTATGGAGAATATGCCGACATAAGTCTCTTTTTATCGTTTATATATGAAAGATCTGATTTAATGTTGTTGCTGTTCATAAAATATTTTATTCTAATTGTTCATTACTTTTCATATAGTTTATTTATTTCATCATTTCCTTTCCTCACTGTGCTATTTTTCCCTGTTGGAGCCCTAGGTTTTATAGCATCCTGGTTTTCCAACTGAGGTTGTAGCTTAGTTAATAATAATAATAATAATAATAATAATAATAATAATAATTTTAGCAAAGAAGGTCGTAGCTCTTCATTATTCCGTTTTCATTTTGTACAGTTAGAGACGGGAATTCCTGGTACACCCCTCTCTTGGGAAGTGCACCCAGCCGTACCTTTACTGGCAACAAGTTCCCACTACCTCTGTCGTCTCTACCCACTACTATCTGTTTTGTTACTCATTATCAGTATCATTATCATTACTTGCTAGGTTACAACTCTAGTTGGAAAAGCTGGATGCTATAAGCCTAGGGGCTCCAACAGGGAAAATAGCCCAATGAGGAAAGGAAACAAGGAAAAATAAAATATTTTAAGGACAGTAACAACATAAAAATAAATATTTCCCATATAAACTATAAAAACTAACTAAACAAGAGGAAGAGAAATAAGATAGAATAGTGTGCCCAAGTGTACCCTCGAGCAAGAGAACTCTAACCCATGACAGTGGAAGGCCATGGTACAGAGGCTATGGCACTACCCAAGACTAGAGAACAATGGTTTGATTTTGGAGTGTCCTCCCAGAAGAGTTGCTTACCATAGCTAAAGAGTCTCTTCTACCCTTATCAAGAGGAAAGAGGCCACTTTTTGAGAAGTATGGGTGTGACAGGGTGCAATTCATCAGGGAGAGGTGTGCCAGTGATTCCTGTATCCAAATGTACGTACCCTTTTTGTGGAATAAATTTTCTACAAGGTAAAATGAGAGTAAGAGACTAAAAAAACATTTAAGGGATATGGACTAACCTTGTGATATTACATAATACTTAGTAGAAACTCCTCTTTGAAAGTGTCATAATAAAAGATTTTTTTTTTTCAAGATTGAACTATTATTTTTTGAGGTTAAGTTTTTTTATTATTATCAGGATCCAGGATTCCTTCCTACCTCTCAGCCTGGGAGGCCGAGCCGAGCTCGTCGTACATCTGCCACCCGAACTTACAACCTCCGCTCGACCAATCAAAATTCGAGGCCCCTCTCTTCGAACCAGAGCCGGGATATATAAGGACCCAGATCTAGCCAGAGCCTCATAATAATAATAATAATAATAATAATAATAATAATAATAATAATAATATCTTGGTAGGAGACCCTCCTTCAAACAGGTGGAGTTAAATACTATGGCTGCATCGGCAGAATTCAATTTCTTGTCCAATTTCTCGATTCTTCGGACAATTCTTTTTTCAGGATTGCTACATTCAGCTAGCGAGTTGGCGAAGCTCATCAGGGTGAAGGATACAATCCAGGTTAAGGCTGGAAGTAATTAATACAAGTACAAGTAATACTCGGAAATTACAACAGGTAAAGTCAGGAGTGGGTTGCCACGCGTTTCGGAACAGCTTGCTCCGTCTTCAGGCGAGAAGTGAGGCTCTGTTGTTGTTGTTGGGGTATTAAAGCCAACACTTGTTGTTGGCACGGGAAAGGCCCGTGCCAACAACAAGAAAGGCATCCCGTAGCAATCCTGAAAAAAGAATTGTCTGAAGAATCGAGAAATTGGACAAGAAATTGAATTCTGCCGATGCAGCCATAGTATTTAACTCCACCTGTTTGAAGGAGGGTCTCCTACCAAGATATTATTATTATTATCATCTTTATTTTTATTATTATTATGATAGTTTGTTGAGCATTTTTTTTCAAGGAAAGTTTTTCGAACTAAGTTTTTCCAAGCAAAGTGTTTCAAACTATTTTTACTCAAGCAATGGTTATTGAACTATTTTTCTCAAGAGGAGTTTGTCGGACTTATTTTTTCCAAGCAGTTTGTCCAAAACAAGAAAAAACACTTTCAAGCAAAGTTTAAAAAAAAAAAAACTTTCATGCAGACTATCGAACCATTTTTTTTTTCAAACAGTTTGTCAAAAAAAAAAAAAAAAAAAAAAGAATTTCTAGCAAAGTTTGTTTAACTATTTTTTTAAAAGCAACGTTTATCGAACCATTTTGTTTTCAAACAGATTTTGTCGAGTTTGTTCTAAGAAATTTTTTTCAAACTTTGTTTTTCATACAAAGTAGGTCGAACGATTTTCAAGATTTTTTTTTTTTTTTTTTTTCAAGCAAAGTTTGTCGAACAATTAACGTGTATGGCCATAGTCAGCAAATCTTTAGTAGTCAGGGCCACCCATATGTAGGTTGGTTTGCCTTGGGCTATCAGACAAAAATCTCCCACCATCACCAATCCGCACTGGCCAGCATGGTGATGAAAACTGGCCAAACCCAGGGCATGAATTGACATGTCGGAGGCCTTCGTCCTGCAGCAGAGTAGAAACGGCTGCATTTGTTTATATATATATATATATATATATATATGTGTGTGTGTGTGTGTGTGTGTGTGATAATGTTGCACATTTATACGTGTTTTTCATATATATTCATATAAACCATGAATACCTCTTAATATTTAATTCTCTCTGCCTCGGGATTAGAGAGCAAAGGTATTTATGTCTTTTATATATATATATATATATATATATATATATATATATATATACATACATATATATATATATATATATATATAGATGTGTGTGTGCGTGCGTGTGTTCCTCTCCATCTACCCTCCTCCGCCTTATATGTCACTTCTCTCGACTTCAGTCCATCATTTCACTTCCGTCCACATCACATCTCTCTCAGGAACCCATCAAGCTATCATCGTGTCTGCCGTATTTTTCATCTTTTTTTCTATTAAGTGTCAAAGTTCCCTTTTCTGACACCGCATTGTCGAGCTGCTGCTGTCCCCTCCCCCTCCCTCCTCCCCCAACGCCTTGGACAAAATATTTTTACTGCCGAGACATCAATACGTCAACCGGTTTTTCTCTGTCATGGTTGTCTTTCAAGGATCTCTCTCTCTCTCTCTCTCTCTCTCTCTCTCTCTCTCTCTCTCAGGTAGATGTCTACAGTATTTATGGTTCTGTATCTGTATGTTTCTGTGACTTTATCACATCTCACTTTATATATGCTTGTAATTCTCTCTCTCTCTCTCTCTCTCTCTCTCTCTCTCTCTCTCTCTCAGGGAGATGTCTAGATATAGACTTCTATCTATATTTCTTTATGTCTATCCATAATCGTACCTCTCTATATATTTTTGTGTAGCTATATATCTACATACAGTAACTAGAGTCTCTGTACCAATCCATTATACTTTTTCTGTATATTTTTGTGTAGTTATCCATCTATTTAACTATAGCTATCTTTCCATATATTTCTGTCTATCTATCTATCATACACCTCTTTCTTTATAATATTGTGTAGTTATGTATCGATCTAACTACTGCTCGTGATTTATGTATTTGTCTTTCTAACTATCTATCATACCTCTTTTACTATATATCTTTGTGTAGCCATCTATATACCTATGTATAGTTATAATTCCTCTTATATATTAATATAGGTATCTCTTCACCCATCTTTATATCTTTTTCTATAGAATTATGTTTTTCTATATATCTACAAAACCTTATAAGGTAGTAGGTTGGCCAGGGCACCAGCCTCGTTTTGAGATAATACCGCTAGAGAGTTATGGGGTCCTTTGACTGGCCAGACAGTACTACATTGGACCTTTCTCTCTGATTACGGTTCTTTCCCTTTGCCTACACAAACACCGAATAGTCTGGCATATTCTTTACAGATTCTCCTCTGTCCTCATACACCTGACAACACTGAGATTACAAAACAATACTTCTTCTCCCAAGGGGTTAACTACTAAACTGTAATTGTTCAGTGGCCACTTTCCTCACGGTAACGGTAGAAAAGACTCTTTAGCTATGGTAAGCAGCTCTTCTAGGAGAAGGACACTCCAAAATCAAACCATTATTCTCTAGTCTTGCGTAGTGCCATAGCCTCTGTACCATGGTGTTCCACTGTCTTGGGTTAGAGTTCTCTTGCTTGAGGGTACACTCGGGCACACTGTTCTATCTTATTTCTCCTCCTCTTGTTTTGTTAAAGTTTTTTATAGTTTATATAGGAAATATTTATTTCAATGTTTTTGGTGTTCTTAAAATATTTTATTTTTCCTTGTTTCCTTTCCTCACTGGGCTATTTTCCCTGTTGGGGGCCCTGGGCTTATAGCATCCTGCTTTTTGAACTAGGGTTGTAGCTTAGCATTTAATAATAATAATAATAATAATAATATATTTTTGTGTTGCTATCTATCTTCCCAAGTACAGCTCTCCTTCTATATATTTCTACCTAACTTTCTATATACCTATCTGTATCGTAATTTTTGTTACTTTGCTTATTGTCACTAAAAATTATTTTATTTTATTATTTCTCTTCCTCTTGTTTTCTTTTTTTTAATTTTGATATTTTATGAAAGTTTTATTTTAAATGTTGTTACTGTTCTTTGAAATATTTTTATTGTTCATTACCTCTCTCTTAGTTTATTTATTTCCTTATTTCCTTTCCTTACGGACCTATTTTCCCTGTTGTAACCCTTGGGCTTATAGATCCCTCCTTTTGCAACTAGGGTTGTAGCTTAGCAAGTAATAATAATAATAATAATGATAATAATAATGCTTGATGCACTCATGTGTACTCTTTAGTAATATAAACTAATAAATGTATAGATATACAAACAAAAGGAATAAAATAACTCGCTAAATTGAATCACACATAAAAATAATCAAAAGGGGATGAAAATGGAAATAAGGTAGCATACAAGCAAACCAAAAATGAAAGATAAATCACATAAAAGGAACTTTAATAAATTGTACATAAGAAAAATTACAGTAAATAATATTGCGCATATATAAATTGTAAAAAAAAAATAAATAAAATAACATACAAGCAAGCTAAAATTGCGTCATGAATTACATGCAAATAAACTCTAATTATAA
>NC_090736.1:142584305-142614305 GCF_036898095.1 Palaemon carinicauda | reverse complement strand
TGGGGCTCAGAATAGTAACTCTCTCTCTCTCTCTCTCTCTCTCTCTCTCTCTCTCTCTCTCTCTCTCTCTCTCTCATTCATTATGTCTAATGAATAATCTGCTTCCTCTGAACGAGTAATCGTAGCAATCAAATACTGGATCAAATCGATGTTTGTTCATACTCTCTCGTAATAGGAAATAGCCTATCTCTCTCTCTCTCTCTCTCTCTCTCTCTCTCTCTCTCTCTCTCTCTCTCTCTCATTTTCTTTCATTGCTGTTATGAAAGTGTCTGTTTGATTGATATATGACAAGAAACGAAATAAGTAATACGAAAGATATAGAATATCAGTTGATTACTTTAGTGTATCCCTTAGTATTTCCTCGCTATCATTTATATGTCATTGGTATAAAAATTTAATATGTTCAACATTAAACATTATCCCCTAAAAGAATAAAAATAACCTAATTCTAACCATGGCTGTAATATTAGACTGAGGAGAACAATTATTATCACGGGTTAATATTCTCCCCAGAAGTTTTGAGACTTGATAATTAATATAGAAATGTGAAGAATAGATGTTTAAACCACAACTATAATCATACAGAAAACGTTGGTTATATAATCAACTGTAGCATTTGTTAATAATTGTTTCTCAATAATAAAAAAAAAACTTTGGGTATTTGAAGTCTGATATTTCCCAAGTCCTGTTCCTGGATATTCTATATTCATGTAAGGTCAACTTTTAGCGAATACTTTAGGTCATTTTAGGTTTATCTCTGAGTTAGTACTTTAGGTCACGTTAGATTGAGATATATTTTAGGTTATGTTAGGACGACCTCTGAGCTGATACTTTAGGTCATGTTAGATTTACCTCAGATCATATATTTTAGGTCATGTTAGATTGAACTCTGAAATATATATTTTAGGTCATGCTATGTTGACTTCTGAGCTGATACTTTATAGGTCATGTTAGATTGGCCTCAGATATATTTTAGGTCATGCTAGGTTGACTTTGAGCTAATACTTTAGGTCACATTAGGTCAACTTTTGAGCTAATATTTTACGTCCTGTTAGGTTGACATCTGAGATATATTTTAGGTCATGTTAGTTTCAATTTAAGCTAATACCTTAGGTCATATTAGGTCAACTTCTGAGCTAATACCTTAGGTCATGTTAGGTTGACCTTTGAGATACATTTTAGGTCATGTTGGGTCGACTACTGAGCGAATAATTTAGCTCATGTTAGGTTGACTTTGAGCTAATGCTTTAGGTCATATTAGATTGACCTCTGAGGTATATTTAAGATCATGTTGGGTCGACTTCTGAGCGAATACCTTTGGTCATACTAGGTTGACTTCTGAGCTGATAATTTAGGTCATGTTAGGTTTGACCTCTGAGATATATTTTAGGTCATGTTGGGTCGACTTCTGAGCGAATAATTTAGGAGGTTGACATCTGAGCTAATATTTTAGTTCATATTAGGTCGACTCCTGAGGGAATATTTTAGGTACAAAATGGTAGCAAAATAATTAGTTATGTTATTGAACTTACTACGCTTGACTCCTACTAATATTTTACTTCTAACAACTAGAGGGGCACTCAGTAGAGCGCAGACCTCCACCAAGGCAGCTTATTTCTCGACCTTTTTGGACTGATTTTGGACGTTTTGCTTGTCCCTGACCTTAACTTTTGACCTTCCAAAATTTAATAATTTCCAGCTCATTACATAAGTTTAAAATCCCTGCAAGTACGGTTGATGTCAGGAATATGACCTTTTGCTTGACCTTGGACTTGACTTTGACTTTCGACTTTAACATGTATTAATTGGCGTTGATTTTCATACACTCAGATATGAATCAAGTTTGAAGTGTCTGTGACAACGACGAATTGGACATTTTGCCTGACCTTTGACCTTGACCTTCCAAAATGTAATAATTTCCATCTTCTAAATAACAGTTAATCCCGGCAAGTTTCATTACTCTGCGATTATAATTGTGGGCAGGAAGCTGTTCACAAACAAGCACACACACAAAGAAACGCACAAACGGGTGAAAACATAACCTCCTTCCATCTTCGCTGGCGTAGGTAATCAGGCTAATCACCCAATTTGACTCCCATTAAGGTCAATCGAGGTCAGCTTGAAAATGCCGAGGTAAATACCACCGTGATTGTGTAATCGTTACTTGCATCATATCCACGGAGAGAGAGAGAGAGAGAGAGAGAGAGAGAGAGAGAGAGAGAGAGAGAGAGAGATTCTCGAACTAGAATGACCTCGTTTCCGGCCGAAATAGGGTAGTTCCGCAATGCGGTATGACCTCGTTGGGCAATTACGGGGCATTGTCCAAATTACCGTGACCCTGATTTGACTGGCCCTGTCAGTTTTTCGGGATACCTCCTCATTAAGGGGGGAGGGGGGCAATTTGACGTTGCAAATTTTTTTTTTTTTTCCTCAGACCCATTCAAAAGGACGTGATTTTTAACGTCAAGTCAAGTTTTATAATGATGTACGTCATAATGGTTTACGTCTTTCGTTCTTAATGTTAAGCATTAGTATGTCTTATAACTTACTTCCTGAGCATCTTCTGAATGTTAAATATTAGTCGTCTTTATTAATTGCCTCCGCCAACAAAATCGGAAGAAGGTTATGTGTTCGCCCCTGTTTGTATGTTGTGTTTGTTTATGAACAGCTTTCTGACCACAATTGTATTCGTAGATTAATGAAACTTGCATGGATTAACTGTTATGTAAAAAGCTGGAATTGAATAAATTTTGGAAGGTTAAAGTCAAAGGCCAAGGTCAAGGTCAAGCAAAATGTCCAATTGAGGTAATCAGCCATAAGTTTGGACGTCATTGTCACAGAAACTTCAAAATTGGTTCATATTTGAGTGTATGAATATCCACGCCAATTAAGGTCAAAGGTCAGGGTCAAGGTTGAGAAATAAGCTGCCGTGGTGGAGGTCTGCGTTCTACTGAGTGCCCCTTTAGTCAGGAATGAAATGCTGCCCTGTCATTACTACGAATTTCTGTACATGCTTTCATTTATATTATTTTTTTTATATTTTCTCATATTGACTTCCTTCTTCGATATTCTTTTCTTTAATAGTAGCGTACGCAACCCATCAAAAAAGAGTGATAAATATTTATATACATTTGCATACATACGCACCCCCTCTCAACAGGGTATGACTACACCCCCTCTCTCTCTCTCTCTACCCAAGGTACGGGGAGAGCTGACTGTGACTGAAAAGAAATACATAAAATTTATACATATATATATATATATATATATATATATATGTATATATGTGTGTGTGTGTGCGTGTGTGTGCGTGTGTATACGCACAGCCAGACACTTGCTCTTTATTAATTAGAAGAAATTTTTTTTATATACTTCCTTTTTAGACGTGTTGACATTCTCTTCTTTTTTTTTCTCAACTTTTTTTAATTCCTTCATTCTGCAAATCTCAATTTGCTGTCTCTTTCATCCACATTTTCCGTTTTCTTTCCTTTGCGCACCATCTCAATGTTCTTCTCAAACTTCTTAAATTGTATCCTCAACTTGCTAATTTTCGTGCATCAATCTCAACTTCTCATTTTAATTTCTTTGCTTTTTTAAACTTTCTTTTTCTCCGGTCTCATATGTTTTCTCTACTTTTTTTATTTATTTATTATTATTATTATTATTATTATTATTATTATTATTATTATTTGCTAAGCTACAGCCCTAGTTGAAAAGGCAGGATGCTATAAGCCCAGGGGCTCCAACAGGGAAAATAGCTCAGTGAGGAAAGTAAACTATGAAAAATAGAATATTTCAAGAAGAGCAACATTAGAATAAATATCTCCTATATAAACTATAAAAACTTTAACAAAACAAGAGGAAGAGAATTAAGATAGAATAGTGTGCCTGAGTGTACCCTCAAGCAAGAGAACTCTAACCCAAGACAGTGGAAGACCATGGTACAGAGGCTATGGGACTACCCAAGATTAGAGAACAATGGTTGGATTTTGGAGTGTCCTTCTCCTAGAAGAGCTGCTTACCATAGCTAAAGAGTCTCTTGTACCCCTACCAAGAAGAAAGTGGCTACTGATCAATTACAGTGCAGTAAGAAGAATTGTTTGGTAATCTCAGTGTTGTCAGGTATATGAGGCGGAGGAGAATATGTAAAGAATAGGCCAGACTATTCGGTGTGTGTGTGTGCGTAGGCAAAAGGAAAATGAACCGTAACCAGAGAGAAGGATCGAATGTACTACTGTCTGGCCAGTCAAAAGACCCCATAACGTAAGATGCTAGATTTTTTAGCTATTTTCCCTTAATCTTTCATTTATTGCAATTTATTACCTACATCATTCCCTGAATATCATTTCATTATTATTTTTATTTTGTTTTATTTCCTCGATCATCAGTTTCAATCACTTTTTCATATTTTCTATTTGATATCTTATTTTCATATATTCTTCCCGTATACAAAAATACTTTCATTCAGAAAGTAACACAAGAGACAAAAAGCAGATTGTAGGCATTACTTAATGGTCTTAGCAGTGGCAAATCAATCCACTCTTCAGCTTTCTGCTTTACTTCCATTCGCATTTCCATATATATTTATATACTGTATATATGCGTGTGTTTATGTGATTGTATGTTTATATGTTTAGTTTCATGGTTTTATTCAGTTTTTCTAATGCCTTTTAGTGTATTTGTTCACGACTGTTTTGACCTTATTACATACAGATATAATTTTATTAACGACTTTATACATATATATATATATATATATATATATATATACATACTCATACATACATATATATAATATGTATATGTAACTATGGCCATGTATATCTATCATTGTCTTATCGTGTACGTATCAGAAGTTGTCCCCATGTATGTTTTTACATGTGCGAGCTTGTAATTCATCACAAACTTTACCCATTACAGACGCTATAACTTTCCTCTCTCTCTCTCTCTCTCTCTCTCTCTCTCTCTCTCTCTCTCTCTCTCTCTGTCTCACCACTTCTTGGTTACCAGTTCGCCCCTTCTCTCGCCGAAGCCATTTCGTGTGTTTCCAATTTTATTTGCTTATTTTCGACGAGATTCTCTTTGAATGTCAATGAATATATCATTTGTTTTCCGTCGAGTTCCATCTCTGAGAGGTAATACCTCTGGAAGAGAGATTGGAAATATCTTTGGAATTGAGGATGGAAATAACTTTGGAATAGAGACTGGAAATATCTCTGGGAGAGAGGCTGGAAATACCTTTGGAATTGAAGCTGGAAATACCTTTGTAATTGAGGCTGGGAATACCTTTGTAATTGATATTCGAAGTACCCCTGGAACAGAGGCTAGAATTGAGGTTGGAAATAGCTCTGGAATTGATGCTGGAAATACCCATGGAATAGTGGCTGGAAATACCTCTGGAGTTGATGCTGGAAATAACTCTGGAAGAGAGGCTGCAAATACCTCTGGAATTGATGCTGGAAATAACTGGAAGAGGGGCTGCATATACCTCTGGAATTGATGCTGGAAATAACTGTAAGAGAGGCTGCAAATGCCTTAGGAATTGATGCTGGAAATAGCTCTGGAATTGAGGCTTTAAGTACCCCCTGGAACAGTGGTTAAAATGCCTCTGGAATTGAGGCTGGAAATACCCCTGGAACAGTGGTTGAAATACCTCTGGGATTGATGCTGGAAATGCCTCTGGAATTGTGGCTGGACTTCGACGCTGGAACTTGTAATAGTGAGGGTGATTCGGCCTTGGATTCCCAGCGAAGATTAATGATTAAACTCTGAAATCTATGGTGTTGATCCCATAGGAGAAAATTGAGGGGGGGGGCGGAAAGGGAGTAGCTGTGGGGATATGGAGGAAGGGGGAAAGTAGAGGGATGGGGAGGAGGAGGAGGGGGAGAAGGAGAAGAAGAAGGAAGGTTTGGAGGAGATAGAAAATAGGACGAGAAGGTAAATAAAAAAGCGAGAAGAAGTGTTAGATGGAAATGACCCCGAGAGATAGGGAACCAGATGAATGCAAATAAAGGCAAAGAAGAGAATATGTATAAAGTTGAAAGAGAATACAAAGAGGAGATGGGAAGGAAATAGGCAAGGGAAGAATAAACAGGAAGTGTGAGGTTTAGAAGGACGAGAAAGGGCAAGTACAGAAGGTGGCTTAAGCCTTGTGATAAGAGTTTCAAAACTTTTAATTAGAATAAGATTGTTCAGTGATAGCGAATATTTTTTTTTTCTGTTACATGTTAGCGTATTGTGCTTTCATTTCTGGGACCGTTTGGGAAACTGTCTTGATAAAATATGTAGATTGTGCGTTGCCAAGACCCTGTGAAAACCGATTTTGTGTTTATAAGCGATTAATTGTTTATTTTGAAGCGGCGTACTCGGCTTAACGATTCTAGTAGACCTTGATGATTACCTCCTCCAACGACGTTGAAGGAGGTTATGTTTTACCACCCCTTGTTTGTGTGTATGTTTATTTGTGAACCGCTTCCTGGCTATAGTTTTAATCGTAGAGCAATGAAACTTAGAGATTAACTGTTATGTAAACAGCTGGAAATGATTACATTTTGGTAGGTCAAGGTCACGGTCAAGCAAAATATACAATTCAAGTAATCAGCGTAAGTTTGGACATCGTTGTCACAGAGTTCAAACTTGGTTCATATTTGAGTGTATGAAAATCCACTCCAATTGATACATGTTAAGCTCAAAGATCAAGGATAAGGACAAGGTCGAGAAATAACCTGCCGCAGCGGAGGTCTGCGCTCTACTGAGTGCCCCTCTGGTTATTGATATTCTACAAAATTTTAAAGATTGATTGGTAATAAAACAACAAAATCTATATACCGTAAAAGCGAGTCTCTATAATGTAGAGTTCCATTATATTGTTAATGGCAGAAGTAAATTGTCAATTTCTCTTTTCGCTTTGTAAATAAAAGGAAAAAAATTACATTAGGAACATTATCCATTTAATCTTCGTCATATGATGAATAAGGGAATTTATATTTCTTGCCAGACTTATAACGTGGGAATGGAGAGAGAGAGAGAGAGAGAGAGAGAGAGAGAGAGAGAGAGAGAGAGTCTGATTCCAATATCCTAAGTCAAGTTATTTTCGCTACTTTTGTGTCTTATTTACTGCGGGTAAATTGTTAAGAATTGACCCTATTTTTCTCATTGCAATATAAATTGAATGGATTTGTATTCTATAAAAACGAGTGTCCCGTGACAAGATTACTGAGGCTGTATTGTAAAGAATTTACCATATATTATTGACGGAAAAAAAAAACAGGTCACTCTTCTTTAAAGACATAAGCGTGTCTTCGAAACAAATATTTTGATAGAGGTCAGATATATTTGTATTCGATAAAAACAGCATTGTCTTCGATTTTTTTTTCTTGATAGAATTCAGATAATAAACACCACCAATTCCATAAAAAAAATGCAGGAAGAGCTCTCATTTATAGATTTTATATTTGGTTCTATTCATTCTTATCCAGGAGAGGATTCCTACTCATTCGTATTCCAAATGTAGATTACAACAATCTATTCAAGCTTAGCACAAATCAGTCCAGAGGTAACGATACAAACTGGAATTAGAAAGATACAACACCACTCATGTGACAATTTCTTTACATACAAAATAGGAAATACTTGGAATAGACTTACAGCGGATGTAGTAAACAGTAACACGGTAAACGAGTTCAAGAATAAGTTGGACAAGTTTATAAGACCTCTTTAAATGCATAAACAAAATCGCTCTACCAAAGAGCAAACGGAGTCTCCTCGGATGGGCTAAAATGTCTTTGAGACATCCAAAATAATTCTAACTTCTTGTAACTCTCTCTCTCTCTCTCTCTCTCTCTCTCTCTCTCTCTCTCTCTCTCTCAGTAAACAGTAACACACGGTAAACGAGTTCAAGAATAAATTAGACAAGTTTATAAGAACTCTCTAACTGCTTAAACTGAATCGCTCTACCAAAGAGCAAATGAAGTCTACGCAAATGGATTAAAATGTGTTTGCGAGACATCGAAAATTCTTTTCCTTGTACTTCCTTAAGCCTGCCTGACACTTGCGCGCATTTTTGCCACGCACTGGCACGCATTGATGCGCGCCAGTGCGTGCCACAACGCACTGGTGTTTTTCGCGCACTGTTCACGACCAGTTCACTCCAGTTCGCGCATCGTTCACGCGACGTTCACGCGATGGCACGAATTGGCACGCGTAGTTCGCGCATCGTTCACGACACGTTCACGCGAGTTCACTCATCATTCCGCATCGTTCACGTCAGTTCACGCCAGTTCACGAATTGGCCACTCCATATAAAAACGGGGCTTCTCCAACCCAAGGACATTCCTGGATTGGCTTCAGACGAGACAACATGCTTACTGTCAGAGACACCATTGCATTGAGGAGAAGATACCTATACCTGGCAGCTGCTGTAGCATTTGTTGGAGTGCATCAGAAAAGGCTGGCAAAGGAAAAAGAGAAACAAAAGCCAACCCTACCTCGAAGAAAGATACAAAGGAAAGTGTGGGTCAGGGAATGGTTAACCAGAAGGCACTCGTTTGAACACTATGACAGTCTATTGACTGAACTCCACAAGGAAGATCCAAAGGGCTACAAAAATTACCTCAGAATCACACCTGACCTGTTTCAAGAGATGGTTGAGAAGTTAACCCCGCACCTCCTGAAGCAGTCCACCTTCATGAGGGAACCGCTTCAAGTTGGACTCAAGCTTGCTATCACCCTCCGCTTTTTAGCCACTGGAAATTCCTATCAAAGTCTACAGTACAGCTTCAGGGTTGAAGCAAGTACCATCAGCAAGTTAATACCAGAGGTGTGTAAAGCCATCATCACTGCCTACAAGGACGAAGTGCTGCGTTGCCCCAAAACTGAAGAGGCCTGGAAGGAAGTTGCTGCCAGATTCAGCTCCAGATGGAATTACCACAACTGTCTGGGGGCTGTGGACGGAAAGCACATTGCCATAAAGAAGCCACCCAATGCTGGCTCTTACTACTACAACTACAAGGGCTTCCACAGCATTGTACTGATGGCAGTCGCAGATGCTTCCTACAGGTTCCTCTATGTGGATGTTGGGGCAGAGGGTGGTGCGTCGGATGGAGGAACATGGAGCAACTGTTCTCTGCATGATGCTGTAGAAGACAACAGAGCTGGAGTGCCTCAACCAGAACCACTCCCTAATGATGACCACCCAGTGCCCTATCACTTCGTTGGGGATGACGCCTTTGCTCTACGAACCTGGATGATGAAACCATTCTCCCATCGGTCACAAGTCCTACGAGAACGCATATATAGCTACAGGTTGTCTCGTGCCCGACGTGTCGTTGAGAATGCCTTTGGAATTTTAAGTCAAAGGTTCCATTGCTTCTTGACGACGATGCAGCAGAAGCCCAGCACCATCAACCTGATCACCATGTGTGCCTGTGTCCTGCACAACCTCGTCCTCATCAAATACCCAGGTGCTTTGTCAGAAGTGGACTACGAAGATCCGGACACACATGCTCTGATCCCTGGTGCATGGAGGAATGAGCAAAACCTGCAGGGGCTGATGACTCTACCCGGCCATCATATCCAGAAGGATGCAAAGGATAAGCGAGACTACCTTTCACATTACTACATGTCCCCTGCTGGTGCTGTCCCTTGGCAAGAAGAAATTGTAGTACCTCCATGAGCTGTATAGTTGTTCCATTTTGTAAATAAAAGAAACGTATATTTTTCGTTTTTATTTTTTGTGGCCCTTTATTTTAGTTTCAATAAGAAAGCATTTGATTTACATATAAATAGCAGACATAAAATATGTACAACTATTAAGAAAGCATTTTATTTTTACATTCAAACAGCAAACTTAAAAATTTCTTGGGTTTATTTTTCATTTCATTTTTATTTAAAACAAAAAATGTGCATCTTGATTGGTAATAGATGAAAATAAGTGTGTGCATGAATTAAGACATCATTTCATTTTTACATGAAAACAGCAAACTTAAAAATTTCTAGGGTTTATTTTTCATTTCATTTTTATTTAAAACAAAAAATGTGCATCTTGAGTGGCAATAGATGAAAATAAGTGTGTGCATGAAATAAGACATCATTTAATTTTTACCTGAAAACAACAAACTTAAAAATTTCTAGGGTTTATTTTTCATTTCATTTTTATTTAAAACAAAAATGTGCATCTTGATTGGTAGTAGATGAAAATAAGTGTGTGCATGAAATAAGACATCATTTCATTTTTACATGAAAACAGCAAACTTAAAAAAATTTGCCTATAGCGACAATACGTCGACAAAGGCAGGATCGTTACCTCGATCGTGTCGAAATCCCCGAGCTAACAATATAAGCATTTTATGCGGAGCTAAATAGCTAAATTATTAAAGCAAAACAAACTGTGAACGTCACTCTAGCAAACTAAATGACCCATAAGAGCGAGCGATAGCATCCTGGATGCCTCCGGTAGGCAACAGCTCTTGTTTACGTTAATATCACTTTTGATTTCATTCAAAATGACAAGAGCTTACATTTATACATAGTAAAGATAATACTCAACTTTCCAATTTTTTTTCACATTAAGACACCAAATATAAAAACATATTAGGTTTATTTTTCTTTCATTTTAATTATTTTTTTTCGTTTCCTTTTTGTTTCTCTTCATTATAAAGGTAAAAATAGTTTGAAATAAGATATCATTTTTTTTTCCACATTAAGACAGCAAATGTAAATTTTTGGGGGGGTTTATTTTTCTTCCCTTTAATTATTTTTTACTTTACTGTTTCTTTCTTTGTATTTTAAGGAAATAGACGAAAAGTGATTGGAAATATATGAATATTTTATTTACATTAAAACAACATATATATACAAGTATCACACTTCAATTATGTACAAATATTTTACACTATTTAAATTTCCTTGTCCTTGACTGGTGAGGTATCAAGCTCCTTGGACGAGTAGAGGGGTGAGGGTGTCATGGCTTCATCAAAGTTGCTGTCGATGGTCCCCGGGGTCAGGACAGGGAAGGACAATGGACTTTTGAATGCCGCCGACAGCGACGTTAATGAAGGTGCTGGTGAAGGAGCCTGGACAAGGGTGGGTGACGACACTGGCACTGATGGCGAGGTCACCTCGACAGGGGTGGATGACAGTGGAGTTGGCATCCCTGGGTGCCACTCCGTGGTACGGGGCAAGGAAGAAGGGCTTGACTGCGGCACCCAGTTATGACTGGCTGGACGATGCTGCTGCTGCTGCTCTGGCTGTGCATGCGAGGGTCCTGGTTGAGGGGACTGCCAAGGTTGCTGCTGGTGAGGGGGTTGCCAAGGTGACTGCTGGTGAGGGGGTTGCCAAGGTGACTGCTGGTGAGGGGGTTGCCAAGGTGACTGCTGGTGAGGGGGTTGCCAAGGTGACTGCTGCTGAGGGGGCTGCCAAGTTGACTGCTGCTGAGGGGGCTGCCAAGGTGACTGTTGCTGAGGGGGTTGCTGATGCACAGGGGGCTGTAAAGGTTGCTGTTGCTGTGGGCCTACCCAGGTCACTGAGGATTGTTGCTGTGCCTGCTGGAAGACCTGAGTCTCGTCCCTGTAACGTTGTGTGAGATTGAGGCACTCTATTTGGAATTCGTGCCATCGGTGTACTGGGATGGCACGCATGTAGCCTTACAGCAGGCACGCAAAATCGTGCACAATCTTGTGCTGGTCCATAAACGTTGGGGTTGACGATTCAGCTTTCGACACAAGCTGAAACATAAAAAATATTCTACAAATATATTATATATTATATATATGTATATATATAACAAACATTGTAACAATTTAGTACAGCATTTTAATGCAACAGAGAGCATATGTCAAAAAAAATTAATACTCACATTCCTCAATATATTGCTGAAATCCTTCTCCGACACATAGGTGTCGCTGTGAGAGGTGTCAGGTGTTCGGCAGGACCCCTTCCCCTTGTCCTTCCTGGTGGTGGTAGATGCCTGGTTGCGAGACCCCGTCGACCTCACGTCATCGTCGACATTGCTGGCTGTCGTGGCACCTCCTTCGGAGCCACGAAACTCCTCACTGGCGACTGTCTCTCCCCGGACGATGTGCTGTATGAGGAATGACCAAGTGTCCATGAGGAAGTCATCACGGCCACTCCTTTGGGCCTGGCCAGCTCCACTCTTCTTCTCCTTCTTCATAATTTTGCCAACCCTCGTCCTCAAGTTTTCGTAGCGTTTTTTGCACTGGGCAGCAGTGGCAGGAGGTTCCAGCTGGCTTCCTATATATGCCCACCTGCTGTCCTTCAACACCTTGTTTATCCACTCCTTGTGTTTCTTGTCAAAGAGCATGGGGTTCTCCTTGACAAGGTCGGCCAACGTAGTCTCCGTCTCTTCCGTCCACTGGTAGTCAGGGATGTCCTTCTTAGACACCCGAACCCGCTTCTTCTTTATATCGTCATCACTGGATACCTGGCTCTGGCTTGTATCCTGCTGTGTCTCCGGGATGACCATATCGAGACTTGAAAATGATGAATGAGGAGAATCTCGATCTGCAGTCTCCTCTATCACGTCCATTTTCCTCCCCCTTCCCTTTGGCTGCTTCAGTTTAGGCATGTTGTCTCCTCGCTGGCGAACTCTAGAATGGCTAGGAGTGTCCTCGGACCTCAATTTATATACCCCCTAATCATCTTAATCACACGAGAGTTCCACCCCCTGATAATCCCACGAGAGCTCCACTGGCGGAGTAGGAGGGCACTAGCGTGAGTAGGCGGGCACTAGCGTGAACCGGCGGGAACTGGCGTGAACTGGAGTGAACGATGCGGGAACTGGCGTGAACTGGAGTGAACGATGCGGGAACTGGAGTGAACGATGTGCGAACTAGCGTGAACAGTGCGAGACAATGCGGGAGTACAATGCGTGACAATGTCAGTGGGAAGGCTACGATGCGGGAACTGGCGTGAACTGGAGTGAACAGTGCGGGAACTGGAGTGAACGATGCATGAACTGGCGTGCACGATGCGTGGAAGGGGAAGCATGGCACGCATTGGTACGCTCTGGCACGTCAGTTCCCGCACTGTTCACTCCAGTTCACTTCAGTTGGCGCATCGTTCACGACTATTTCACGGCCATTTAGTGCGTGCCAATGCGTGCCACAAACTTTAAACATTTCAAAGTTTTGGGCCCGCATGGCACGCATGGTACGCTCTGGCACGCGAGTTCCCGCACTGTTCACGACATTTTCACGGCTCGTTCACGCGAGTTCGCGCATCAATGCGTGCCAGTGCATGCCACGAATGCGTGCAAGTGTCAGGCAGGCTTTAGGCTTAACAAAGCGCCAATGTCCGGTGTGAATATTCAACTGTCAGTAGGATGAGAAACACATTCATTTAAACCCATAATGGCTTAGACTTGATGACTCAAGACCTAGGAAGTCCTTTAGCTGAAGTGATTCTACAGAAGACGGATATATTCCCTTTCGTATCGGAACATCGGCAGTGCATTTCAAGGAAGACTGTTTCCAATCTGTGAGAAGTTTCCATAGTTTAACGATTGTTCCCAGAATGTTATCTTTTCCCCATATCTAATAGTATAATTGTTATTACTAGCTAAGCTACAATCCTAGTTGGAAACATAGGACGCTATAAACCCAAGAGCTCGAGTAGGGAAAATAGCCCAGTGAGGAAAGGGAATAAAGAGATGGATAGCAAAGTGTACCAATCAGTGAAAACTTGAGGTTACGAATTATTATTATTATTATTAGTAGTAGTAGTAGTAGTAGTAGTAGTAGTAGTAGTAGTAGTAATAGTAGTAGTAGTATTACAAATAGTAAAAGTACAACCCTAGTTGGAAAAGCTGGAGGCTATAAGCCCAAGAGCTCCAGTAAGGAAAATAGCCTAGTGAGGAAAGGAAATAGGGATATAGAATAGTGTACCAGAGTGTACCAATCAGTGAAAACTTGAGTTTACCAATTATTATTATTATTATTATTATTATTATTATTATTATTATTATTATTTCTACTACTACTATTACTAGGTAAAGCTACAGCCCTAGTTAGAACAGCGGGATGCTATAAACAAGGGTTCCAACAGGGAAAAATAGCCCAGTGAGGAAAGTAAATAATGAAGTAAACTATATGAAAAATAATAAAGAATATAAAATATTTTAAGATCAGCAACAACATTAGAATAGACATAGTAGGGTGAGGCAATTTTGGACACCCTTTTAGTAACCGTTATACAAAATCTATATTAATAATTTATGACCAAATACCAAACATGTTTTCAAGAGAGGGAGGTCTCATCTATAGAAATTACTTGTTTCATAATCATCAAAGAATTAGAAATTCTCGTATTACAGTAATAATAATAAAGAAAAAAATACGGAGGTGAGGCAATTTTGGACACGTCTGTATCTCCGTTAAGCGCCAACGCTCAGTTGGGCAAACTATGACAATTTGTGGTCCCTATCAATATAAATATGCTAGAAAAAAAATTATAGACTTACATAAATTTTTGTGTCCGTAATCCAAGATTGTCCAATTTTGCCTCGTCAAGAAAGCCTGTCCAATTTTGCCTCGTCAAGAAAGCCTGTCCAATTTTGCCTGACCATGGTTTTGAAAACTGTCCAATTTTGTCTTACTGTATGAATATGTAAATCAAACTTTGTATTCGAGCACACAAATATACTTTTATGTATAAATATGCATATATGTAATCATAAAAATTCAAAATAAGACATAAGGGGTGCAGTGAAAGGGGTGTCTGCCCAAGGTGACACCCTAAAACTGAGTGACACCCTGAGAGTTACATTAAAAAAAAAAAAAAGTTTCTTTCTAGCTCGATGGTTATGATATGATTTTCAAAAATTTATTTAATACTGGGGACACTCTTAAAACTGTTGACACTCAGGGGGTGAAACCTTCAAAAAGATTGACCAAAACATGGTAACATCCTCGAGAGGGGTGTCAACCCAAATGCTAGAAATATCTTAAAAAACTCTACTATATGCATTGGTCCTATAACAATTCACATATCCAAATGAAAATTTCAGGAATTGAACTGATCCCATAAACAATATTCGACCTAAGTTGTACCTATCCATTTTATTCTTATCATTGTTACCTCATACTATGAACGAGCCATCAAAGAGATACTTTTACCTACATAAGAAAGGGATACAATCGAAGATTTGAGAAAAAAAGATGAAATGAAGAAAAATAAATGGAAAAACACAAAGACAGAGAGATAGAAGCATGACCAATCATGGAAATACAAAGCAACCAAATATCTCTCGATTCTTTAAGAAAAAATGTCTGCAAACACTAACGTAAATACAAAAAAATCTAAATTGACCAGGGTAATAAATAGTGATAATTGAACTGCTAGGATAGTCCCGATAGTGAATGATAAGGATTTATTTATACCTAAAATAAAAGAAATAAAAAAGAAATTCAAATTATTTTGGAAGATATTAAGGATCGTCCATTATTTTGCATTGGTAGAGCAACAAAAGGGTTTTTAGGAAGAAGGAGGCTAAGTGACTCGCCTTGAGCTAGATGCTTGAAGCCACTGCCCACATATCATCATTATCTCCTCCCACGCCTATTGACGCAAAGGGCCTCAATTAGATTTCGCTAGTCGTCTCTATCTTCAGCTTTTAATTCAATACTTCTCCAATCACAATATCCTACTTCATGCTTTATAGTCCTGAGCCTTGTGGAGGCCAGTTTAAAGTTTGGTGAACTGATGTCTCTTAGGGAGAACAAAGAGCATCCCCAAACCATCTCCATCTACCCCTCACCATGATCTCATCCACATGTGGCACTCGAGTAATCTCTCTTAGTTTAATTTCTAATCCTGTCCAGTCATTTAACACCCAATATTCTTCTTAGGGCTTTGTTCTCAATTCTACAAAATGAGTTTCATTAATATACCAAGATTAACGACCATACAGTAACACCGATCTCACTAAACTAATATATAGCCTGATTATTATATGTAATTTTAGGCGACCTGATTTCCAAATTTGACTTAACCTAGACATCCTCTGATTTGCTTTTTTCAATCTTTCATTAAACTCAAATTCTAAAGCTCCTATATTAGATATCATAGTTCCTAAATATTTAAATAATTCTACCTCATTAATCCTTTATCCTTCCAAAGATATTTCATCTTCCATTGCATATTCCGTTCTCATCATCTGTCTTTCTTCTATTTATCTCGAGCCCAACCTCATGTGATTTTTCATGCATTCTGGCAAGCAAGGTTTCCAAGCCCTGTGGTGTTCTGCTAATTAGGACAGCGTCGTCAGCATACTCTAGGTCTCCTAATTTTCTGTTACCAATCCAGTCCAATCCTTCTCCACCATCCCCAACCGATCTATGCATTACAAAATCTATGAGGGGGATAAACAACATAGGTAAGAACACATTCCCTTAGAGTACTCCACTTTTCACAGGAAATTCGTTTGATAAGACGCCACTAACAATAACTTTGCATTTGCTATGCTTATGAACAGACAATTAAATTTACATATTTGAGAGGAACTCCATAATGTCGCTGGACTCTCCTCAAAATTTGCTAGAGCACACAATCAAAAGCTTTTTCATAGCCCACATATACCATCAAAAGTGGAATTCTATATTCTACATATTGTTGTACCACATGTCTTAAATGAAAATTTGGTCAGTACAACTTCTACCTTTTCTAAATCCTGCTTGTTCATCTCTCAACTTTTCATCAATCTTTCTCTCTAGTCTCTTTAGAATGAGCATTGTATATATTTTCATGACAGCTGACGTAAGTGTGATGCCTCTGTAATGATTGCAATCAGTCAGAACTTTTTTTGTTATTTTCACCAGCACTCCTAGCTCCCATATATAAGGCTTTGCTACTTCACGCCACATTCTACAAAATAATCTAGTAGGTAATCTGGGAGTCACTTCATTTTCAAGCAATAATTCCTTCGTATCTAGGGGCTTTCCATCTTTTGAGTTTTTTTAAGAATAGCTTCGACTTCAAACACACCTAATTCATTCATGGGCACATCAAGGTCTTCATCAGTTTCAGGTATATCAACCAAATTATTCCCTTCGTATTTTCTATTCATGACCTCACTAAAGTGTTCAAACCAACGTTACCTTTCTTCATGTTCTTTTGTTATAACAGATCCATCTTTCTTTTTGATGGGTATATGCTTCTTTTTTCCCGTAGAGATTTCATTAATAATTCCAAGAGCAATTTCTACAACAAAGGCACTCCCCGAATTCATAGCTTTGTCAGCCTCATCTGCTTTCCTGTCTAAATATTCACTCCAATCATTCTTGATATTTCTTTTGACCTCACTATCAACACTGAAATACTTGGCATGTTCTGCCTTTTAATTTTCATTACTTCCTCGAAAACTTTAAGAAATCAATTTCTGTCTTTGTCTTCTTTTTATAGTATCCCAAGTATCATTTGATATCCATGGTTTTCTCCTTGTAACTGCACATCCCAAAACTTGGTCTCTTGAAGTCTCTCAAGACTGTAAATCAATTCCTACATTCAGTTACAAAGATTTCTGTGCTCATCCTCTAGAAGCTTAGTTGTATCAAACTTAGGTATTCTATCTACATTTCTGTTGGGTTCTTTCAGTTTTAATATTTGTGTGGCAGTGGGGAGCTGGTGATCACTACCAATAACTGCACCTCTATAGCTTGTTACATTTCCCAGAGTCCTCCTTCTCTCTTTATCAATGGCTATGTGATCTATTTGATATTTGTAATTGCCACATGGTGAAGTCCTTGTATATTTGTGGATCTCCTTGTGCTGGAAGAGTACCTCCAGTAACAAGATTGTTTGTTGAACAATAACTTATAAAATGTGCCCCATTTTCATTTGCAACTTCGCCAAGAACCTCAACACCCATCACATTTTCTATCATTGGATTATACCTTCCAACTTTAGCATTGAAGTCATTAATCACAATTTTCATATCTCTCTAGGTTCTCACCTATTATACTCTGCAGTTCTTCACAGTATTCATCTTTCCTTTCTTCAGGGGAATCTTTTGATTCGCCTTGGAAGATGGAATCTACGGGATCTTGAACCCTTCTGTGAAGCCTCTTCCCTTTTTTCCCAGCGGGCATGCTGTCATGTGTTTGCGGGGAGGGGAATGGGGCAACTTTAACCTGTCAAAAGTTTCCATTCTTTTTGCCTCTCGCGCAAGTGCGAAGGAGAGTACTGGAGCATTGGCGCACAGGATGCTGCTGGTGCTCAGTTTTTGCTGAAGCACAGTTTTTGGTGAAGGCGCAGAAAAGCGCTGGCACGCAGGAAACCAATGCGTAGGGTGAATATACAAAGAATAGGCCAGACTATTTGGCCTCTATTTTGAGGTATCTTACCTCTAGCATTAGAGGCTCTCTGACCTTTTATTTTGAGGTGCCATACCTCCAACATTAGAGGATATTTAAGCTCTATTTTGAGGTGCCATACCTTTAGTATTAAGGGCTCTATGGCCTCTATTTTGAGGTACTATAATCTTAGCATTATATGTTCTTTGATCTCTGATTTGGAGTGCTTTACCTCTAGCATCAAAGGCTCTTTGACCTCTATTTTGAGGCTCCTTACTTTTAGCATTAGAGGGTCTTTGACCTCCACTTTGAGGCTTCTTACTTTTAGCATTAGAGGCTCTTTGACCTCTATTTTGAGGCTCCTTACTTTGAGCATTAGAGGGTTTTTTTACCTCTATTTTGAGACTCCTTACGTTTAGCATTAGAGGCTGTTTGACCTCTATTTTGAGGCTCCTTACTTTTAGCATTAGAGGGTCTTTGACCTCTATTTTGTGGCTCATTACTTTGAGCATTAGAGGCTGTTTGACCTCTATTTTGAGGCTCCTTACTTTGAGCATTAGAGGGTCTTTGACCTCTATTTTGAGGGTCCTTACGTTTAGCATTAGAGGTTCTTTGACCTCTATTTTGAGACTGCTCACTTTTAGCATTAGAGTCTCTTTGACTTCTATTTTGAGGCTCCTTACTTTTAGCATTAGAGGGTCTTTGATCTCCAATTTGAGGCTCCTTACGTTTAGCATTAGAGGGTCTTTGACCTCTATTTTGAGGCTCCTTACTTTTAGCATTAGAGGGTCTTTGACCTCTATTTTGAGGCTCCTTACGTTTAGCATTAGAGGGTCTTTGACCTCTATTTTGAGGCTCCTTACGTTTAGCATTAGAGTCTCTTTGACCTCTATTTTGAGACTGCTCACTTTCAGCATTAGAGTCTCTTTGACCTCTATTTTGAGGCTCCTTACTTTTAGCATTAGAGGGTCTTTGACCTCTTTTGAGGCTCCTTACTTTTAGCATTTGAGGGTCTTTGACCTCTATTTTGAGGCTCCTTACGTTTAGCATTAGAGGGTTTTTGACCTCTATTTTAAGGCTCCTTACTTTTAGCATTAGAGGCTGTTTCACCTCTATTTTGAGGCTCCTTACTTTTAGCATTAGAGTCTCTTTGACCTCTATTTTGAGGCTCCTTACGTTTAGCATTAGAGGGTCTTTGATCTCTATTTTGAGGCTTCTTATGTTTAGCATTAGAGGGTTTTTGAGCTCAATTTTGAGGCTCCTTACTTTTAGCATTAGAGTGTCTTTGACCTCTATTTTGAGGCTCCTTACTTTGAGCATTAAAGGCTCTTCGACCTCTATTTTGAGACTGCTCACTTTTAGCATTAGAGTCTCTTTGACCTCTATTTTGAGGTTCCTAACTTTTAGTATTAGAGGCTCTTTGACCTCTTATTTTAAGGGTCCTTACTTTTAGCTTTATAGGCTCTTTGACCTCTATTTTGAGACTCCTTTTAGCATTAGAGGCTCTTTGAACTCTATTTTAAGGGTCCTTACTTTTAGCATTAGAAGGTCCTTTACCTCTGTTTTGATGTTCCTTACTTTTAGCATTAGAGGCTCTTTGACCTCTATTTTGAGGCTCCTTACGTTTAGCATTAGAGGATTTTTTCACTTCTATTTTGAGGCTCCTTATTTTTAGCATTAGAGGCTCTTTGACATCTATTTTGAGGATGCTCACTTCTAGCATTAGAATCTCTTTGACCTCTATTTTGAGGCCCTTTACTTCTAGCATTAGAGGCTCTTTGACCTCTGTTTTGAGGCTCCTTACATTTAACATTGGAGGCTCTTTGACCTATTTTGAGGTTCCTTACTTTTAGTGTTAGAGGCTCTTTAACCTCTCTTTTGAAGCTCCTTACTTTTAGCATTAGAGGGTCTTTGACCTCGACTTTGAGGTGCAGTATCTCCTGCATTAGAGGCTCTTTGACGTCTATTTTGAGGCTCCTTACTTTTAACATTAGAGGCTCTTTGACCTCTATTTTGAGGCTCCTTACTTTTAGCATTAGAGGGTCTTTGACATCTATTTTTAGGCTTCCTATGTTTAGCATTAGAGGTTCTTTCACCTCTATTTTGAGGCTCCTTACTTTTAGCATTAGAGGGTCTTTGACATCTATTTTGAGGTTTTCTATGTTTAGCAGTAGAGGTTCTTTTGTCCTCTATTTTGAGGCTCCTTACTTTTAGCATTAGAGGCTCTTTGACCTCTATTTTGAGGCTCCCTACTTTTAGCACTAGAGGCTCTTTGACCTCTATTTTTAGGCTCTATACTTTAAGCATTAGATGTTCTTTGACATCTATTTTGAGGCTTAGGTTTAGCATTAGAGGGTCTTTGACCTCTATTTTGAGGCTCATTACTTTTAGCATTATAGGCTGTTTAACCTCTATTTTGAGGCTCCTTACTTTTAGCATTAGAGGCTCTTTGACCTCTATTTTGAGGCTCCTTACTTTTAGCATTAGAGGGTCTTTGACCTCTATTTTGAGGCTTCTTACGTTTAGCATTAGAGGTTCTTTGATCTCTATTTTGAGGCTCCTTGCTTTTAGTATTAGAAGTTATTTGATCTATATTTTGAGGTTCCTTACTTTTAGCATTAGAGGGTCTTTGACCTGTATTTTGAGGCTCCTTGCTTTTAGTATTAGAAGTTCTTTGATCTCTATTTTGAGGCTCCTTACTTTTATCATTAGAGGGTCTTTGACCTCTATTTTGAGGCTCCTTGATTTTAGTATTAGAATTTCTTTGATCTCTATTTTGAGGCTCCTTACTTTTAGCATTAGAGGGTCTTTGACCTCTATTTTGAGGCTCCTTACTTTTAGTATTAGAGGGTCTTTGACCTCTGTTTTGAGGCTCCTTACTTCTAGCATTAGAGGTTCTTTGACCTCTATTTTGAGGTGCTATACCCTAGCATTAGAGTTTCTTTGACCTTTATTTTAATCCCCTTACCTCTAACATTAAAAGCTCTTTGACCTTCATTTTTGGGTGTTTCATTTCTAGTAGTAGAGGCTCTTTGAGACCTCTGTTTTAAGGGGACTAACCGCTAATAGTAGAGGCTATTTGACCTCAGTTTTTAGGTGACATACCTCTATAATTAAAGGCTATATTTCATACTTCTTCATATAAAGGTTTTCCTTCTCTATTCACTTCTGTGTTTTATAGTTTTTCAAGATCTTCTTTGCTTAGTTCGCCAGTCTCCTTAGAGATTTCAAGTCATTTCAGGGCTGTTTGTCCTCGGTTCGTCAGATTCCTCGGAGAAATCGATGGTTTTCATGTCTTTACTTATAAGGGCGATGGGTAAAGACATGGATGCCATTGATTTCTCGGAATACACTATACGCCATCATACTAAAGTCAACGAAGAGCAACACAATATATTTACCAATGCCGTCCTGATATGTTCTATCTTCAATGCCGAATTTTGAAGAAACACACGTCGCTCACCGCTTTGCACCAATGCAATCCAATAATAGGACATCGTCGCTAAACCGCAAGCAAATTATCCTTGAAGGAGCTTACATTATGATCTTCAAAGCTCGCCAACTTCGGCAGCACCTATCCAAAGTATCTGTAGATGAAGGTGTTCCGAATAGCCTCCAGGCTCCAGTTCATTCTGTAGCTGTAACAAAATTCTCACAGTCAGTTACCTGTTCCTCCCATTGTTCACTGCGTAAACATCCATAGCTACAGTACATACAGATCGTGAGGTTTTGCAAGGTATGTTTAAAAAAGAGAGAGAGAGAGATCAGGTCTTCAGAAGTCTTTTGGAATTCCTCTCTCTCTCTCTCTCTCTCTCTCTCTCTCTCTCTCTCTCTCTCTCTCTCTCTCTCTCTCTCTCTCTCTCTCTCTCTCTCTCTCTCAGCTATACAAAACCATTGTAGCTGCCACTTTTACCAGCCCCTAAGACTCTCTCTCTCTCTCTCTCTCTCTCTCTCTCTCTCTCTCTCTCTCCATTTCTTCTTTGTCAGACGATTTTTCACCCCTTCGATTTTTATTCAAATTATTTTATTTCTTTCCTGCTTATGCAGTCTTTCTCCTTTTGTTTCTAATACTTACTCTCCAGAACAATGCTTATACCACTGAACCGCCAACTTCCTCCATAATCATAGGTGTTTTTTTCTTTTTTTTTTGGAGGGAGGGGTGTTGCGTTATTTATTCATTTATTTTTTTACAAATGCGTCTTATTGTTTTTTTTTTTGGCATAGCTCTTTCTTCTTCTTCTTCTTCTTTTTTTTTTTCTTCTTCTTCTATGATAAATATCACGAGTTAATGGTTATTGCTTTCGTTTAACGGGTATAATTTGTATATATTCCCTGCAAGTTGGAACTTCGGTAGTTTTACCTATTCTGAAGCCATTTTTACCTCCGCCAACGGAGTTGAAAGGAGGTTATGTATTTGCTTCTGTTTGCGTGTGTGCATTTGTTTGTGAACAGCTTCCTGGTCATAATTTTAATCATAGAGTAATAAAACTTGCAGGGATTAACTGTTATGTAAAAGGCTGGAAATGATTAAATTTTGGAAGGTCAAGGTCACGGTCAAGCAAAATGTCCAATTCACGTAATCAGCCATACGTTTGGACGTCGTTGTCACAGAGACTTCAAACTTGCTTCATATTTGAGTGTATGAAAATCCACGCCAATTAATTCATATGAAGGTTAAAGGTCAAGGTCACGGTCAAGCAAAATGTCCAATTCACGTAATCAGCCATACGTTTGGACATCGTTGTCACAAAAGACATCAAACTTGGTTCGTAATTGAATGTATGAACATCCACGCCAATAAATACATGTTGAGGTTGAAGGTCAAGGTCACGGTCAACCGAAATATCCAATTTACGTAATAAACCATAAGGTTGGACATCGTTGTCACAGAGACTTCAAACTGGTTCATATTTCAGTGTATGAAAATCCTCGCCAATAAATACGTGTAAAGGTCAAAGGTAAAAGTCAAGGTCGAGCAAAAGGTCGAGAAATAAGCTGCCGCACGGAGGTATGCACTCTACTGCACTCTAGCTTTACTAATGTATCAGTTTACCAGGAAATGCTGGTTGGTCACTAAAAACTTCACTTAGAAGGAAGTTAATTTACAAAGTGACTGTAATTTTATGTCGCATGTAATGGCACTATTACTGCCTTGTCTGGTCGATAACAATTTATTAAAATAAGATGTGCAGTTTTAAAATTGGAGACCATTATATCAGAAAAACGCTCGTTTCATGTTATTAAGAATAATTTGACAAATTACATGTGATTATTGATAGTATGATAGTACTTCGTTTTACTTAAAATGTAGCCATGATATTTTGAAGAGAGCTGACACAAGGGGGAACCAGCATAATTAGTTATATTGCTTCCAAGTCTCCTCAAGGTCATGTTTGAATTGACTTAAAATATACTATTTTACCTCTGTGATAAGCAAGTGTATATCCAACAAGAAGGTTCAAAGGTCGCTCCTGAATGGCAGAGGCAAGGGACAGTGACATTGCCCTATCAAGCAGGACAATGCCCTAGAGACTGACCATATATACATATGATCAGTGCCCAAGGCCCTTCTCCACCCAAGCCAGGAGGGCCAGGCAATGGCTACTGAGGATTCAGAAGATATGCCTATACAAACCTTTACAAACCTTTAAATAGATCCATATTGTGTATCTTAGTAGGGAAAAGTATTTAAAGTAGCTAAAGAAATTATTAAACTAAGCCTCTGTTTTAACCTTTTGGATTTATTTGTAAAATTTCAAACTTTTCAGATCTGTTTTATGTCCGTCCTCTGGGGGTAGAGGAAGCTCAGCTGTAAGTCATTTTTAACGTAAGTACTTATGATTTACTTCATTTTTAAAATAAGATTTTATCTTGCTTCTGAAATGATAGGAGGATTTAGTTTAGTGACGATCTTTGGTTATTAACAGGCTTGTATCAACTGGCGTTGCGTTGTTTATGAAATGAAAGTTTTTTTTTATTTGTAATTATGAAATAGGATAATGATAAAGATATTTTTTATGTAATGTTTAATTTTTTTTTTTATTCCAATATGAGTTGGTAATAAATTCTTCAATATTTAATCATCTGTTTCAGGTAATTAGGAAAATTACTTGAATGTGCCATTATTTATGTTAGATTCTATTATTGAACATGATATGTTTGATTGAGAACAATGGCTGCCTCATTAGCATTAATTTTTGCAGTCTAATATTTCAATCATCATCATCATCTCCTCTTACGACTATTGACGCAAAGGGCCTCGGTTAGATTTAGTCAGATTCTCTCCCTCTATATTGAGCTAATTTCTCAGTAGCTCGAGTCATGTTCTGTTCTGTATGACTGCGTTCTCCCTTCTTCAGGCTGTAGTGGAATGGGGAAACGACGCTGGCAATGCTAGCTCGTGGGTAGGGCTTCCGGTTTTACATATTTTAAATCTTTGCTTATCAATACTTACATCCTCTTATTATTATTATTATTATTATTATTATTATTATTATTATTATTATTATTATTATTATTATTATTATTACCTGCTAAGCTACAACCCTAGTTGGAAAAGCAGGATGCTATAATCCCAGGGATCCCAACAGGGAAAATAGCCCAGTGAGGAAAGGAAATAAGGAAAAATAAAATGTCTTAAGAACAGTAACAGTAAAATGAATAAATAAACTATAAAAACTTTAACAAAACAAGACAAAGATAAATTAGATAGAATAGTGTGCACGAATGTACCCTCAAGCAAGAGACCTGTGACCCAAGACAGTGGAAAAGCATGGTATAAAGCAGTGGTTCTTGAACTTTTTTGCCTTGCGCCCCCCCTTCTGCATTAAGCATAGGTCCTATGCCCCCCCTCCCCACCCTTGAAATTTTTGCCAAACTAGAAAGTACCGTATGTACTGTATGTATATATTGTTTTTATAAACAATATGTTACGTTTTGTATGCTAATATACTTCATTGGTTTTGTGAGTATATGGATGAATGATAGATTTTTATTTCATTGCTGTTGATTTTTTATAGGAATGCACTATACTGTATTTCAATAAAATAAACATTGTTCATAGAAAATGGATAAAATAAATATATTATGATAAAACAAAATGTTATCATAATCTTTTTTCAAACTGTTTTAGCATTATACAGATTACAGTTATTACATTGATAGAAAATACTGGAAAAATACTAATTACTGCAAAAATAAACATAATTTTTACTCTTAATAGAATTATTCATGAATCATGACCACATCCAAAAATATTACACATCCTCCTTAGTAATTAATTTATCCATATTTATGTATTATTGTAAAACAAAAGACATCATAATTACTACATTTTTATTTTCATTGTTACTATTTTAACTACTTGCGCCCCCCTTGAATGCTCGGGCCCCCTAGTTTAAGAATCACTGGTATAGAGGCAATGGCACTGCCCATTGTATCTGTCTGCCTAGAGGGTTTACAAACGCAATTTTATTTTGCATGACGTCATTATTCGAAGACACTTTCTTTAAGAAGACAAAATACATATTTTATTTTTCAGAACAAGTATAATAACATAAGGCAAAATAGCTTCAAACATTTTCACATCGGTGATAATACCTTTCAACTGGACTCCACAAGGCATTAGAAGAGTTAGAAAACCCAGGCCTACGTGGCTGAGGACTACGAAGCATGAAGTAAGAGATGATGAATGGAGAAGTATTGACTTGAAAGCTCAAGATAGAGACGACTGGCGAGATCTAACCGAAGCCCCTTTGCGTCAATAGGCGTAGGAGGAGATGATGATAATGATAATGATGATGATATAAATAGCCAGGTATTTCACGCGATAAAAAAAGATAAAGCTTTAGATTTACCCTGAGGTGAATTTTAAGGTTCATTAATAAAACATATATATTCTGGTCGACAATTTCAAGGTGTTATAAGTAAAGGAATCATAGTTTGGTATATAGTTATTTATATTCACTTGTATTTTGAACATTTAAGACTTAAAACCAGAACACACGCACACGCGTCTAATATAAGGTTCATGAAAATAGAATATAAATCATTGATTTGTAATTCAGAAGCTATTTAATTTCAGTGGGGATGAAATATATTCGTATAAAAGATGTCCGTCATAAACTCAAATTCGATTTTTGTTTATTTGGTATTATTCATTACATTATCATACATTAGAAGTATATATAGTATTTGTTAACACGAACACGGAAATTAATTTTCTATTGGGAAGCAATGAATTGACTGAAGAGACTCTTCAGCTATGGTAAGCAGCTCTTCTAGGAGAAGGACACTCCAAAATCAAATCATTGTTCTCTAATCTTGGGTAGTACCATAGCCTCTGTACCATGGTCTTCCACTGTCTTGGGATGGAGTTCTCTCGCTTGAGGGTACACTCGGGCATACTGTTCTATCTAGTTTCTCTTCCTCTTGTTTTATTAAAGTTTTTATAGTTTATATAGGAATTATTTATTTTTTAATGTTACTATTCTTAAAGTTTTTTATTTTTCCTTATTTTCGTTCCTCACTTGGCTATTTTCCCTGTTGGGGCCCCTGGGCTTATAGCATCCTGCTTTTCCAAATAGGGTTGTAGCTTAGCATTTAATAATAATGATAATTATAATAATAATAATAATATTAATAATAACAATAACATGAGGAGAAAGAAAAATAGAAAAATTGAGAAAATGACACGAATGGTAATGAACCTGAGAAATGACTGAACATTTGATTGGAAATAGCTGAATGAAAATATATCCAAATTAATGGCTGAATTCTCCAGAAATTATATAATTGAACATTTACATTATTGTCACGTACTTAAAATGGCTAAATCAACAATATCCAAATTTATTTTTGAATCCTCCAGAAAATTTAAAATTGAAGTTTTATATTATCACGTACATTAATGCAAGACGTAATCTCTCTCTCTCTCTCTCTCTCTCTCTCTCTCTCTCTCTCTCTCTCTCTCATCCTTCAGAAATTATATAATTGAAGATTTACATTATTGTCACATTAATGCTAGACATAATCCCCTCCTCTCTCTCTCTCTCTCTCTCTCTCTCTCCTCTCCTCTCTCTCTCTCTCTCGTGATTACAGTGCAACGCTAGTTACTTACGACTACATAACACGAGAAAAGTGACTTACACTTACGTATTAAATGTGTATCAGTGCCCTTTAATATCAACAGATTTAGAAGGTCTCTGTGAAATTATGGAGACACCCAACTAAGGAGTCGGGTGTGGTAATTGCAAGAGCCTTAGTTTATGGGTCTCAATTGGGTCGAAAAAATTATGAAAATAAATAATTCAACCTGTTGATGAAGAATATGAATTTCTGAGATTATGTATAGTGTTTGTATGTGATAGCGAGTTGAGTATTCCATGCTTGATAAAATTTTTTTTCCAGAAATGTTGATTACACTTTTGTGGAATAAATAAACTCAGGTATACTACACAGAGAGGCATGCGTGTATAGCCTATGTGTACATGTTAATATTTATGTACAGTATATATGAATACATATATATATTATATATATATATATATATATATACTGTATATACTATAAATAAATATTATATATAAATATTATATATATACTATAAATAAATATTATAAATATATATATATATATATATATATATATACATATATATATAAATAAATATATAAAAATTATATATATATATATATATATATATATAAACATATATATATGTATATATATGTGTGTGTGTATATAGTGCACTGCAGGACCAAAACCTCGAACATGTCCGTATTATTATTATTATTATTACTATCCAAGCTACAACCCTAGTTGGAAAAGCAAGATGCTATAAGCCCAGGGGCTCCAACAGGGAAAAATAGCCCAGTGAGGAAAGGAAATAAGAAAATAAATAAATGAAGAGAACAAATTAACAATAAATCATTCTAAAATAAGAAACAACGTCAAAACAGACATGTCATATAATAAACTATCAACAATATCAAAAACAAATATGTCACAAATAAACTATAAAAAGACTATGTCCGCCTGGTCAACAAAAAAGCATTTGCTCCAACTTTGAACTTTTGAAGTTCTACTGATTCAACCACCCGATTAGGAAGATCATTCCACAACTTGGTCATATCTGGGGTTTGGCCATCTTCATAACCACGCTGGCCACTGCGTATTGGTGATGATAGTAGACTTAAATCTGACTGCTTATAGAGAACCAACCTAGTATGGGTGACCCTGACTAGTACAGCCTTGCTGACCATGGCAATACACAAACCCTTTCGCCATGTTAAAGTATCCCCAGTCAAAAAGAGGTGTGTGTGTGTGTGTATATATATATATATATATATATATATATATACACACACATACACATACATATATAAAGCCATATATTATGCTCCTCCTAATATCTGGATGTCTCTACCTCGGGGATCAGAGACCCAAGGGGGAATCAACTCGAAAGATAATAGCTTCTTGTCAGCCGGGGGAATCGAACCCGGGCCAAAGAAACTGAGGTTCCATTGACTTAGCAACTCAGCCACAAATTGTGCAAAATTATCATATATATATATATATATATATATATATATATATATTATTAGTATTATTATTATTAGTATTATTACTAGCCAAGCTACAACCCTAGTTGGAAAAGCAAGATGCTATAAGCCTAAGGGCTCCAATAGGGAAAAATAGCCCAGTGAGGAAAGGATATAAAGAAATAAATAGATGATGAGAACAAATTAAAGTTAAATCATTCTAAAACAGTAACAACGTCAAAACAGATATGTCACATATAAACTATAAAAAGACTTATGTCAGCCTGTTCAAAAAAAAAAAAAAAAACATTTGCTGCAACTTTGAACTTTTGAAGTTCTACTGATTCAACTACCCGGGTAGGAAGATCGTTCCACAACTTGGTCATAGCTGGAATAAAACTTCTAGAATACTGAGTAATATTGAGCCTCATGATGGAGAAGGCCTGACTATGAGAATTAACTGCATGCCTATTATTAAGAACAGGATGAAATTGTCCATTAAGATCTGAATGTAAAGGATGGTCAGAATTATGAAAAAATCTTATGCAACACGCATAATGAACTAATTGAACGACGGTGCCAAAGATTAATATCTAGATCAGGAAAAAGAAATTTAATAGACCGTAAGTTTCTGTCCAGGTAAGAATCAGCAGCTGAAGTTCAGACAGGAGGACAATATTCAAAACAAGGTAGAATCAAAAAATTAAAACACTTTTGCAGAATAGATTGATCATCGAAAGTCTTGAAAGACTTTCTAAATAAGCCAAGTTTTTTTTTTTTTTTTTGGTGCAATTGAAGAAGACACAAACCTAATGTGTTTCTCAAAAGTAAATTTACTGTCGAGAATCACACCTAAAATTTTAAAATTCATACAAAGTTAAAGAAACATTATCAATACTAAGATCCGGATGTAGAGGAGCCACTGTTCTTGACCTTCTTACAATCATACTTTGGGTTTTGTTAGGATTCAACTTCATACCCCATAATGTGCACCATGCACTAATTTTAGCTAGATCTCTATGAAGGGATTCAGCAACCCCAGATCTACATTCAGGGGATGGAATTGATGCAAAGAGAGTAGCATCATCTGCATATGCAACAAGCTTGTTTTCTAGGCCAAACCACGTCATGTGTATATAGTATGAAAAGTAATG
>NC_090736.1:142574305-142579305 GCF_036898095.1 Palaemon carinicauda | reverse complement strand
GTCGTCTCTTTCTTGAGCTTTTATGTGAAAACTTCTCCATTCATCATCTCCAACTTCACACTTCATAGTCCTCAGCCATGTAGGCCTGCGCTTTCCAACTCTTCTAGTGCCTTGTGGAGCCCAGCCAAACGTTTGAGGAACTAATCTCTCTTTGAGAATGCTAAATATTTAGATAGATATACAAACACACGCACACACACAGATTCAGTTCTTCCCATCCCCTCCCACTTTCTTCTCGGGGTACCCCCACTCACCATAGTACCTCCTACCCGAGGGATGTGGTGAGACCGAGTAGATTTACGTCTGGCACTGCCACTGAGCATCAGCAGAAATATATATAAATATATATATATATATATATATATACATATATGTATATATATGTATATGTATATGTATATATATATATATATATATATATATTCACACACCAGCTCATTATTGCATAGGGGAGATGGAAGCTTAGAAAACTCTCCGTCCTAAATGATGTCGCATCCAAAACAACCGATATAAAAATGGCGGATGGGCTTATTAATAATTATAATCCATAATTAGGTCAGAAAGGGTTCATTACATTTTTAACCAGGAAAAGGGGAAATGGGGAAAAAAGACCTTAATGGGATCCCGGACTTTTCCCGACATATCAAAGCTCAATTTTGTTGTTCAAGTAAATCACAATATTATGCTCAGTTGGAAAAATCAGTTAATTTTTCTGTTTTGGGAATCACTGATGTCTTTTTGGTGTCTAGTCTGTGTAATACAGAGCAAATTGTATATTATTTCTCTCCCTCTTTTTGGACGGAGTTTTATAATTTATGTATAAAGGGTCTATTTTAATGTTGCTGTTTTTAAATATTTTATTTTGATTAATACTTTTCTTGTAGTTTATTTATTTCATTTTTTCCTTTCCTTAATGGGGTATTTTCCCTAGTCTTGCTTTTCCAACTAGGGTTATAGCTTAGTTTCTAATAATAATAATAATAATAATAATAATAATAATAATAAAAATAATGTGTCTATATATATATATATATATATATATATATAAGCTATATAAATACATACAATGTTTATTTCTTTCTGGTCACGCTCAGTGACATTAACTGACGCATAGCTACTATAGTCATTTTTTTTAATGAGGTTTATTTGCACAGACTCGCAGCGGTGCCCTTTTAGCTCGGAAAAGCGTCCTTCTATCTGATTGGTTAGAATGATCTTGTCCAACCAATCAGCGATCAGGAAACTTTTCCGAGCTAAAAGGGCACCCCTGCGAGTCGGTGCAAATCTGCCTCACTAAAAAGAATTGAATATAGGTCTCTTCCGTCTCGTGGGTTGAAGGAGAGGGTGTCGTCATACCCTGGTGAGAAGGGATGTATAGTATGTGCATATCATTCTAAATATTTAGCCGCCATTTTTCACGGGTTGCATATATAACTGCTTACCAGGGTATGACTACTCCTTCCCCCCTACCCGAGGACTGTGGAGTGCGGGGTGTGACCGGAATAAATATCTATTCATATTTTTTTTATATAGGTAGACATTTGTTCTTTGTTTTATAGGGGAGATATCTCAAGATGGGGAAAATAATGAAATAGGAAGAAGCCCAAAAAAACGTATTAAACATGAAACGAAAGAACAGATATTGATAAATAAATAAATAAACAAAAATAAAAACATCTGAGCTTTCAATGTAGGTCAAGATGAGCAGTAACTAAATGTTGTATACAAATTGATAACAGACATTAAGGAGAACATCTGTCTGACTACAGTATATCCACAGACATTAATACGGCCTTGTTACATAATGGAAATCTCTCTCTCTCTCTCTCTCTCTCTCTCTCTCTCTCTCTCTCGTTGGAAAAGTATATAATCAAAAGGTAAGTTTTTTCTACAAAGGGACTGACGAATTAATGATAGGCTACCTTACACATAAATACACAGACATTATCTCTCTCTCTCTCTCTCTCTCTCTCTCTCTCTCTCTCTCTCTTTATATATATATGTATGTATATATATATATATATATATATATATATATTTTATACGTATGTATATTTATATATGTTTTAGGGCTCGGTTGTTTCCTTAGGCAGTTTGGTTTAAGTACTAAACAATTTGTAGCATCACTTTTCAAGTTTTCTGTATTTCAAATCTTCTTTCAGGCTAGAAAAAGTCTTTTGTATTTCAATTGGTATATATATATATATATATATATATTTATTTATTTAATTATTTATATACAGTAGATATAAGTGTGATTGAATATATATATATATATATATATATGTATGTATACTGTATAGTACCTTTTCATTGTAGTGGATGGTATTTGAAGAATTCTATCAAACAACTACTGTAGTTTTAATAAATTTCTTACAATATATCCTTTCATAAAAATGAAAACCCCGATTATATACAACTAATTTTTAAAGATTTTATCCCCCAGAATGAATTGATAAAACAAATGAATCCCATTCGAACGTTTAAGACATCTCTCTCTCTCTCTCTCTCTCTCTCTCTCTCTCTCTCTCTCTCTTGGAATAGACTTCCAGCGGATGTAGTAAACAGTAACACATAAACGAATTCAAGAATAAGTTAGAAAAAGATGCCAAGAACTCTCTAAATGGTTAAACTAAATCGCTCTACCAAAGAGCAAATGGAGTCTCAGCGGATAGAATAAAAAGTCTTAAAGACTTTTTAAATCCTTGTAACTCTCTCTCTCTCTCTCTCTCTCTCTCTCTCTCTCTCTCTCTCTCTCTCCCTGGCTTCCCTGCCTGGTGTCTGTGTTCTCATTACTTCTTCATTACTTTTCTTTCATTCCACTGATGTTTCACCTGATATTTAAGCGTGTGAATCATCAGATGAAGTTAGATGCCGGGTTTGAGAATTTGAAGGTTGCACATTTTTTTTTTTTTTTTTTTTTTTTTTTTGAGAACTCCTGGGAAACGAGCTGAGTATGTGGACTTTGTTGATCTGGGATCGGGGCTTTGTTTGCTTTCCTAGAGCAATTGTTATTAAAATTATTATTATTATCTTTATAGTTATTATAATTGTTATAATTGTTAAAATCGTTGAAATATTGTCATTATTAAAATCATTAAGATTATTATTATATAAAGCATTAAAATTATTATCATTATTGAAATCATTAAAATTACTACCATTTTTAAAATCATTAAAATTTCATCCTTATTAAAATCATTAGAATTATTATCATTATTAACATCATTGAAATTACTATCATTATTAAAATCATTAAAAATTTTATCATTATTAAATCATTAAGATTATTATCTTTATTGAAATCATTAGAATTATCATCATTAATAAATTCATTAAAATTTCATCCTTATTAAAATCATTAGAATTATTATCATTATTAAAATCATTAAAATTACTATCATTATTAAAATCGTTAAAATTATTATCGTTATTAAAATCATTAAAATATCATCATCATCAAAATTATTGGAATTATCATTACGAAAATTATTAGAATTATTTTCTAAGTAGGATTTTATATTCATTGGCCCTGCTAATTATCAAATTTTAACGAGAGTGTAATATAGATAGTTTCTAGAATGGTATTTTAATTTTTCCTGTTTGAAATATTTTAGCAGATCAGGAATATGATACTTGTTATTTTCTTTGGGCGCTGCAACTTCACCATCCTTTTGAGTTATGGATGGGGATGTTTGTGGGAGCCTATTGGTCTATCTACTGAGTCATCAGCAGCCATTGCCAGACCCTCCTTGGTCCTATCTTTGGTGGAGAGGAGGGGGCTTGGGCGCTGATCATATGTAAATACGGTCAGTCTCCAGGGGACTGTCGTGCTCGAAAGGGCAATGTCACTGTCCCTTGCTTCTTCCATTCATGAGCGGCCTTGAAACCTTTAAACACTTGATAAACGCTTACAGTTCAGGAGTCTTAAGATGCGTGTGCAAGATCCCGTCTAACAAAGTAAAAGGATTTATAAATCTAAATGTTGCTAAATTTAAGGGATTTATTAATCTTCCTTTCGAAAGACAAATAAGCTTTTGCCGCTTTGAGAGGATTTATCAATCCAAACCTTCTTAGTTCTAGATTATTGAAATCTTAATAAAAGGGTTTATTATACTTTATATGTAGATTTAAATATATATTGATATTGTTTATATCAAAGTCATTTTAAAATTACATTTATCGTATTGCATTAATTAAATCATAGTTATTTCCAATGATATCCAAGAATAAAAGTCTTTCAAAGTTGGAGCAAATGTTTTTATGTTGACCAGGCTGATATGAGTCTTTTTATAGTTTATATATAACATATATGTTTTTGACGTTGTTAATAGTTTATATATGACATATCTAATTTGACGTTGTTACTGTTTTTAGAATGATTTATTGTTAATTTGTTCTCATCATTTATTTATTTCCTTATTTCCTTTCCTCTCAGGGCTATTTTTCCCTATTGAAGCCCTTGGGCTTATAGCATCTTGCTTTTCCAACTAAAGTTGTAGCTTGGCTAGTAATAATAATAATAATAATGATAATAATAATAATAATAATAATTAGTAGTCTTAAAGATCCCAGTCTCTAAACTTTAAAATGTTGATTAATTTCAAAGGGATTTATAAATCCTAACGAAAAGCTTTATAGTCATCGCTCTATAAAACTCATTAATCTAAACTTTCTTATTAATATTAGAAGACTTTCGGAGAAATACACTAAATGTTATTAGAGCGTAGTCAAGTTAGCAAAATTAAAGAGGAATTTAATGTAGAACGTGATTTGTTTGAAAATTATTTTTTACAATGATTCCGATCATAATACTATTGTTGACTTATTTTATTATTATTATTATTATTATTATTATTATTATCATTATTATTATTATTATTATTATTATTACTACTACTACTACTACTACTACTACTACTACTACTACTACTAGTTAAGCTACAATCCTAGTTGGAAGAGAACGATGCTATAAGTCGAAGGGCTCCAACAAGTAAAAA
>NC_090736.1:142556805-142569305 GCF_036898095.1 Palaemon carinicauda | reverse complement strand
GAAGAATGATTTCGAGAAAACCAACTAGCTTTATTTCTTATGGAAATTTTATCAATTAATTCCATTTAGGAATTACCTCCTTCTGTTTTATTGGGATGAAGACGACGTAGGATATTGCTCAAAGTATTTCTGATCTTTTTGTGTTATAATTATGAGGTAGTAGGTTGGCCTGGGCACCAGCCGCCCGTTGAGATATTTCCGGTAGAGAGTTATGGGGTCCTTTGCCTGGCCAAACAGTACTACATTGAATCCTTCTCTGGTTACGGTTCTTTCCCTTTGCCTACACTTACACCGAATAGTCTGGCCTATTCTTTACAGATTCTCCTCTGACAACACCGAGATTACGAAACCATTCTTCTTCACCCAAGGGGTTAACTACTGCACTATAATTGTTCAGTGGCTACTTTCCTCCTGGTAAGGGTAAAAGAGACTCTTTAGCTATGGTAAGCCGCTCTTCTAGGAGAAGGACACTCCAAAATCAAACCATTGTTCTCTAGTGTTGGGTAGTGTCATAGCCTCTGTACCATGGTCTTCCACTGTCTTGGGTTAGAGTTCTCTTGCTTGAGAGTACACTCGGGCACACTTCTATCTAATTTCTCTTCCTCTTGTTTTGTTAATATCTTTATAGTTATATAGGAAATATTTATTTTAATGTTGTTACTCTTCTTAAAATATTTTTTTTCCTTGTTTCCTTTCCTCACTGGGCTATTTTCCCTGTTGGGACCCCTGGGCTTATAGCATCTTATTTTTCCAACTAGGGTTGTAGCTTGGCAGTTAATAATAATAATAATAATAATAATAATATGAAAAGCAAGACATGCTTTACGTATCGCTATGATCAGCAAAGCTGTACTAGTCAGGGTCATCCATGCTAGGTTGGTTTGCTGTGAGCGATCAGACTAAAATCTCCTTCACAAATTATCACACCATCACCAATCTGCATTAGCCAGCGTGGTGGTGAAAACCACAGACATGAATAAGGACATATCTGAAATTTTATCCTGCAGTGGACTAGAAACTGTTTCATTTGTTGTTATTGTTGTTGTACTAGCAAGTAGGTAGACTACAGATGTAAACATGCAAGAAATTTAGTATTGTGTATACTCTTTGCTTGATGCAATAACCCAACTTACAAATACATAGGGCCTTAGCCTGTGTGCCATAGCCTCTGTACCATGGTCTTCACAGTCTTGGGCTAGAGTTCTCTTGCTTGAGGGTACACTTAGACCCACTATTTTATGTTTCCTTATTTCCTTTCCTCACTGCGATATTTTCATGTGGGATTCCTTGGGCTTCCAGCATCCTAATTTTCCAACTAGGTCTGTAGCTTAGCTAGTAATATATATATATATATATATATATATTGTATATATATTGTATATATGTGTATTATATACACACACACACATATATATATATATATGTGTGTGTGTGTATGCGTGTGTGTATGTAAGTGGTATTTATCAGCTATGCAACAAAGACAATATTAATGTTATATTGTAGTTTTTAGAATATATGTTTGCAATTCTAACGTAGCAAATCTTCCCAACCTATTTGTTAAATCTTTGATATCATAACCAAGGTATTATTGTTGTTGTTATTGTTGTTGTTGTTGTTGTTGTTGTTGTTGTTGTTGTTAGTAGTAGTAGGAATAATAATACCAACCGTCATGCATTATACAGAGCATTCTTGTCTTGTGCCTTTGTTGTTGTTGTTGCTGCTGTTTTGTTGTTAGTAGTGGTAATAGTAATATCAATCTTCTTGCATTATACAGAACATTCGTATCTCATGCCTTTGTTGTTGTTGTTGTTGTTGTTGTTAGTAGCAGTAATAATATCAATCGTTTTGCATTATACAGAGAATTCTTATCTCATGCCTTTTTTATTGTTATTGTAGGTGTTACTAGTAGCAGTAATAATAATAACATCAATCATTTTGCATTCTACAGAGTGCATTCATGTCTCATGCTTTCCCAGCTACTTACCGCGACCCGGTCGGCCTCTCCCTATTGTCTATCCTCACGCATTCGCCATAAGCTGGCTCTCCCTTTAACATTGGTCTGAAGCACCTCCTTAATCTCACTTAATAGTGCTCGAAGTTAATACGGAAGGTCTCGACATTATTGGGCTGGGTGATTTAATGCCCCCGAGACGAGAGAGAGAGAGAGAGAGAGAGAGAGAGAGAGAGAGAGAGAGAGAGCTTCTTCCTTTCCATAAGACCCCCCTGGACCCCTCTAAGGCTCTCCCCCTGGTTAGAAGTTCTGGATACTTTTCTGGAATGTTTAAGATTATAGGAGTTCAATATGTGGTTAAAAGGAGACTTCTGGTATTTTTCTTATCAGAAGAAAAATTAGATTAATATTCTATGGGTCTTGCTATATTTCTTATGAAGAGGAAGTGTCTTGCTTATTACTGATGATTGAAACAGCGCGCTAGCCTAGTATAACCCAACCTAACCTAATCTAGTACGTCGAACCTTTCCTAAGCGTGCTAACGTAGCCTAACCTAATAGTTCGGTCCCTTTCTTTGAACCCTCTTCTAATCTGACATGAGCAAAAGAAATGTGGAAATTGATTTCAACTTAACTTTGCATATCGTGTAATAACTCCCAAGAGTTATTAAGTCCTTGAAAACACAGATATTCACTCCAACAAAATCTTGCACATCATGTCTCTTTTATCCTTGCACAGGCTGACTTATTCCTTAACGTGAGTTAGGGAACTATAACTAGACGGTATGTTTATTCTTTCATAAATTATTATTATTATTATTATTATTATTATTATTATTATTATTATTATTATTATCAATTGCCAAGTTACAACCCTAATTGGAAAAGCGGGATGCTTTAAGCCTAAGGGCCCCAACAGGGAAAATAGCACAGTGAGGAAATGAAATAAGTAAATATACGAGAAAAGTTTAAGGATAATATTAAAATAAATCTTTCACATATAAACTATGAAATCTTTAAAATAACAAGAGGAAGAGAAATAAGATAAAATAGTGAGCCCGAGTGTACCCTCAAACAAGAGAACTCTGCCCCAAGACAATGGAAGGCCATGGTACAGAGACTATGGCACTACCCAAGACTAGAGAACATTGGTTTCATTTTGGCGTGTTCTTCTCCTAAAAAAGGTGCTTACCATAGCTAAAGAGTCTTTTCTACCTTTACCAAGAGGAAATTAGCCACTGAACAATTATAGTTAACTTCGTGATTGAATAATTAATAATCAGTATTTAACGAGAACTTACGGCTAATTTTGCTTGCTGAAGGAATACAATATGGTTACTGTTCTTTGTCCGCAAATAGAACCAAAACAATGTTGAACAGGCTTACATAAGTCCTTTTATAGTTTATATATCAAATATCTCTTTTAATGTTGTTAATGTTTTTAGGATATTTTATTTTATTTTTCATTACTTCTTATATCGTTTATTTATTTCCGCATTTCCTTTCCTCACTCGGTTATTGTTCCCTGTTGGAGCCCTTGAGATTATAGCATCTTGCTTTTCCAACTAGGGTTGTAGCTTAGTAGCTTAATAATAATAATAATAATAATAATAATAATAATAATAATAATAATAATAATAATAATGATGATGATGATGATGATGATGATGATGATGAAAATAAAAATGAAAATGAAAAAATATAATAGTAATAGTAATAGTAGTCACCATTTAAGGTTTATGTAGGAGATATGTTAACTGAATATAACAAGATATTAACAAGATATTGAACAAAATAATGATTTTATTTCATAGAAAATTACTGCAGTCCTTTAAAGAACATAAGAAATTAGTCTTGTTCCCCTCATGACCAATCCGAGTGGCAATAAATTACTGTACAAATGAAATGGAACTTTTCCGATGATCAGTGGCTCATTAGCTGTGAACTCATCATCGGATAACCAGGCAAGATGGTGGACCACAGGTTCACCTTATATATCTACTTTCCTCTTGGTTAGGGTAGAAGAGACTATTTATCTATGGTAAGCAGCTTTTCTAGGAGGACACTCCAAAACCAAACCATTGTTCTCTAGTCTTGGGTAGTGCTATAGCCTCTGTACCTTGGTCTTCCACTGTTTTGGGTTAGAGTTCTCTTGTTTGAGGGTACACTTGGGCACACTGTTCTGTCTACTTTCTCTTCCTCTGTTTTTGTTGAAGTTTTTATTGTTTATATAGGAAATATTTATTGTAATGTTACTATTCTTAAAATATTTAATTTTTCCTTGTTTCCTTTCCTTGCTGGGCTATTTTCCCTTTTGGGGCCCCTGGGCTTATAGCATCCTGCTTTTCCAACTAGGGTTGTAGCCTAGTATTTAATATTAATACTAATCAATAAGAAAATTATAACAGAAGAGTGTATTCTTGTGTACTTTGGAGTAAGTACATGTCGAAGAGTTGAGTTCACTCTCTGGCCATGGTACTGAAATCCAGACCTCCTTATAAACCATAGTTCATGTATCAGAACGCTACAGCTTGTTGCAAGTTTTATTCTTTTATACATTTTTCTAAGGGATTTTATTTGGCTTGGTTCAAGATAACCTTGCCTTATGCAAGACGCGGGCTCTTAAGTTGGAAGCCTGCAAGGAATTTTTTTTTTTTTTTTCGTTTAAACCGATTTTTTTCATCTGTGTTTAGGATTAAGATTTCATGCTCATGTAGTGTTGGCGGCTTTCTCTTTTCACCTATAGACTTTAAAATTTCTGCAATTGCCCGTTTAGTTTTGCATTTTTTTTTCGCATAGTTTTTGCAGTTTTTACTCGTGTAGTTTTTTACAATTTTTACTCCATGTTTTTTGGAATTTCAATAATATAGATTTTGCAATTATTTATTCACATAGGTTTTTGCTATTTTTACTCACATAGAATTTGCAATGATTTGCTCACATAGTTTTGGCAGTCTATTAACATGGAATTTGCAATTTTTACTCGCAAAAATTTGCAGTTATTTACTCGCATAAGTTTTGCAATTTTTATTGGCATAGAATTTGCAATTATTTATTTGCATAGTTTTTGCAATTTTTACTCGTGTAGAATTTACAATTATTTACTCGTATAGAATTTGCAATTATTTACTCACATAATTTTCTTTCTCAATTTTTACTTGCATAGAATTCGCAATTATTTACTCGCATAGTTTTTGCCATTTTTACTCGCATAGAATTTGCCAATGTTTACTCACTTAGTTTTTTAATATATACTCGCATAGAATTTGCAATTATTTATTTTCATAGTTTTTGCAATATTTACTCACATAGAATTGCAAATATTCACTCACATAGTTTTTGTATTTTTTACTCTCATAGAATTTGCAATTATTTATTTACATAGTTTTTGCAATTTTTACTCGCATAGAATTTACAATTATTTACTCGCATAGAATGCAAATATTTACTTACATAGTTTTTCCAATTTTTACTTGCATAGAATTTGCAATTATTAACTCGCATAATTTTTGAATTTTCACTTAAATTTTGTAACTTTTACTAGCGTAGTTTTTGCAATTTTTACTTAATTTTTTCAATTTTCACTTAATTTTTGCAATTTTCACCTAATTTTTGCAACTTTTACTAGCATAGTTTTTGCAATTTTTACTTAATTTTTGCAACTTTTACCAGCATAATTTCTACATCTTTTACTTAGTTTTTGCAACTTTTACTAGCATAGTTTTTGCAGTATTAGAAATTAGAGAATATAAGATATAATTTATAGGACTTAACCTTTTGTTGCTGTATAATAGATCATTCTACATTTCAAATATTATCCAAGAAAGATTTATTCATCCGGCAGATGTTTTTGTAAAGAAATAAGAATTCACATTCGTATTAATACTAGTTTGACAACATATATGAATTTATGTAATGAAAACAAAATTGTTTGTGTCCCATTATGATATTAATAATAATGATAATAATAATAATAATAATAATAATAATAATAATAATAATAATAATAATAATAATAATAATAATAACTAGAGGAGCACTCAGCAGAGTGCACACCTCCACCGCGTCAGCTTATTTCTCGACCTTTAGATCGACCTTGACCTTGATCTTTGACCTTAACATGTATTAATTGTCGTGGATTTCCATTCACAAATATGAACCAAGTTTAAAGTCTCTGTGACAACTATGTCCAAACTTATGTCTGATTACGTGAATTGGACATTTTGCTAGACTGTGACCTTGACCTCTGACCTTGGCCTTCGAAAATTTAATTATTTCCAGCTTTTTACATAGCAGTTAATACTTGCAAGTTTCATTACTCTAGGATTAAAATTGTGGCAGGGAGCTGTTCACAAACAAACACACACAATTAAGGGGTAATACATAACCACCTTCCAACTTCGTGGGGGAAGGTAATAATAATAATAATAATAATAATAATAATTGCAGGTAGTGGTATTGAATATCATAATTCAATCATCAAAGGGTTAATGCTGAGAGTAATTTAAGGAATAAAACCAAATTGCAGCAGTTGCTTACTGAGCGTTAGATCATAAATTCTCTATCAAAATTGATCATGGTTATCAACTAGTTGTCGCTTGAAGCAGACGAGAGAGAGAGAGAGAGAGAGAGAGAGAGAGAGAGAGAGAATACATCTATCTTCGTTCCAAATGGTTAAATGTGTTTAGTGTTTTGTATTTTAAGATGTTATAGGAGAAGGGTATATGTTGAAAGTGGATAAGGAGAAAATCAGAATGAGACAAGATAAGATAATTTGCCTTTCTTCATCCACACCTCAGGTTCCCTGGGTGATTCCATTTCTCTCTACCTGCTTCCATGTTTCCTAATCATTTTAATCCCCTCTATTATTATAGATTCATGTATAAAGGGCCTCTTTAGGTATGTTAAGTAGCTATTCCGAGAGGACACTCCAAAATCAAACCATTGTTCTCTAGTCTTGAATAAGGGTTCTCTTGCCTGAGGTAACCCTCAGGCATATTATTCTATCTATTTCCTCATTTCCTTTCCTCACTGGGCTATTTTTCTTGCTGGAGCCTTTGGGCTTATAGCATCCTGCTTTTCTAATCAGGGGTGTAGCTTAGTAAGTAAGTAAGTAAGTAAGTAAGTAAGTAAGTAAGTAAGTAAGTAAGTAAGTAATAATAATAATAATAATAATAATAATAATAATAATAATAATAATAATAATAATAATAATAATAATAATAATTCTTGACTTTTAGCTTGAAAGTCATTGAATAATTAAGCCTATAACAAATCTATCTCTGCCCTAGCGTCTGTACTCCGGTGTTTCTGCTTTTTTATCTCTGCTCTTGTGGTTCTACTCTGGTGTTTCTGCTCGTGCATCTCTGCTGTGTGGTTTCTGCTCTGGTATGCTGCTCTAGTGTCTGCTCTGATGTCTGTGCTGTGTGTCTCTACTCTGGTGTCTCCTCTCTTGTCTGTTCGGGAGTCTGCTCTCTGGTCTCTTTGCTCTGGTGTCTGCTCTCTGGTATCTTTGCTCTGTTGTCTGTACTCTGGTGTCTGCTCTCTGGTATCTCTGCTCTGTTGTCTGTACTCTGGTGTCTGCTCTCTGGTATCTCTGCTCTGGTGTCCGTACTCTTTAGTCTGCCCTCTGGTATCTTTGCTCTGTTGTCTGTACTCTGGTGTCTGCTCTGTGGTATCTCTGCTCTGGTGTCCGTACTCTTTAGTCTGCCCTCTGGTATCTTTGCTCTGTTGTCTGTACTCTGGTGTCTGCTCTGTGGTATCTCTGCTCTGGTGCCCGTACTCTGGTGTCTGCTCTCTAGTATATTTCCTCTGGTGTCTGCTCTCTGGTATCTCTGCTCTGTTGTCTGCTCTATGGTATCTTTGCTCTGTTGTCTGTACTCTGGTGTCTGCTCTCTGGTATCTCTGCTCTGTTGTCTGCTCTCTGGTATCTTTGCTCTGTTGTCTGTACTCTGGTGTCTGCTCTCTGGTATCTCTGGTCTGTTGTCTGCTCTCTGGTATCTTTGCTCGGTTGTCTGTACTCTGGTGTCTGCTCTCTAGTATTTTTCCTCTGTTGTCTGTGCTCTGGTGTCTGCTCTCTGGTATCTCTGCTCTGTTGTCTGCTCTCTGGTATCTTTCCTCTGTTGTCTGTGCTCTGGTGTCTGCTCTCTGGTATCTCTGCTCTGTTGTCTGCTCTCTGGTATCTTTGCTCTGTTGTCTGTACTCTGGTGTCTGCTCTCTGGTATCTCTGCTCTGTTGTCTGCTCTCTGGTATCTTTGCTCTGTTGTCTGTACTCTGGTGTCTGCTCTCTGGTATCTCTGCTCTGTTGTCTGCTCTCTGGTATCTTTGCTCTGTTGTCTGTACTCTGGTGTCTGCTCTCTATTATCTTTCCTCTGTTGTCTGTGTTCTGGTGTCTGCTCTCTGGTATCTCTGCTCTGTTGTCTGCTCTCTGGTATCTTTGCTCTGTTGTCTGTACTCTGGTGTCTGCTCTCTGCTATCTTTGCTCTGTTGCCTGTAATCTGGTATCTGCTCTGTGGTATCTCTGCTCTGGTGCTCGTACTCTGGTGTCTGCTCTCTAGTATCTTTCCTCTGTTGTCTGTGTTCTGGTGTCTGCTCTCTGGTATCTCTGCTCTCTGGTATCTTTGCTCTGTTGTCTGTACTCTGGTGTCTGCTCTCTGCTATCTTTGCTCTGTTGCCTGTAATCTGGTATCTGCTCTGTGGTATCTCTGCTCTGGTGCTCGTACTCTGGTGTCTGCTCTCTAGTATATTCCCTCTGTTGTCTGTGCTCTGGTGTCTGCTCTCTGGTATCTCTGCTCTGTTGTCTGCTCTCTGGTATCTTTCCTCTGTTATCTGTGCTCTGGTGTCTGCTCTCTGGTATCTCTGCTCTGTTGTCTGCTCTCTGGTATCTTTGCTCTGTTGTCTGTACTCTGGTGTCTGCTCTCTGGTATCTCTGGTCTGTTGTCTGCTCTCTGGTATCTTTGCTCTGTTGTCTGTACTCTGGTGTCTGCTCTCTGGTATCTCTGGTCTGTTGTCTGCTCTCTGGTATCTCTGCTCTGGTGTCCGTACTCTTTAGTCTGCCCTCTGGTATCTTTGCTCTGAGGTCTGCTCTGGTATTTCCACTGTTAACGTGCAAATGACCGACAATATTCCATTCCGATTCGTCCAGACCCAAATGTCATTCAGGAAAAGTAAAAGGTTATCGTCACACTCTTTTCTCTCATTCATGGAACTGATCATCCCCGATACATATGGTGGTGACGTGATGCCCTTCTCAAATATTGACAGACTAAAGATTATCTTATTTTGCTAATGTCACGGCATTGAAGAACATCACAAACTGTCGAAAACGGAAGCCTCTCTTTTTTTTCTTTTTTTTTTTTTTACTGAACTTTGTATAGGGGAAATCAATCTATTGGTCAATCATTCCATTCAACCCCCCAACCCCCTTCTATGGTTGACTGACATGACTAGACTGTTCTCTAGTCTTACGTAGTGCCATAGCCTCTGTACTATGGTTATCCACTGTCTTGGGTTAGAGTTATCTTGCTTGAGGGTACACTTTTGTATATTGTTCTGTCATGTTTCTCTTCCTCTTGTTTTGTTCAAGTTTTTATAGTTTATATAGGAAATATTTATTTTAATATTTTTACTGTTCTTAAAATATTTAAATTTCCTTGTTTCCTTTCTTCACTGGGTTATTTTCCCTGTTGGAGCCCCTTGGACTAATATTAGCTGAAATTAACTATAAAATGAAATGTACGATTAGAAAATAATTGGAAGAATCATTGAGTGAATGATCTCACTATGTTTTCTATTGAATTAATCTAATACGATTATTTCTTTTAATTTCAAAGGAATATTTCCCAATAACCTAATTGATTTCGAAGAGTAAGAAAGATATTTTTCAAGAAGAGTGAAAAACAATTGAAAGGACAACAAATGCACGTATTACTGCAGGAGAGAGAGAGAGAGAGAGAGAGAGAGAGAGAGAGAGGGGGGGGGGGGAACACAAATTGTACGTATTACTGAGAGAGAGAGAGAGAGAGAGAGAGAGAGAGAGAGAGAGATTATTCAAGGTGAGTGAAAAACAACTGGAAAGGTAACACCAATATGTACATCTCGCAAGAACAGAGTCCAGTAGGAGAGAGAGAGAGAGAGAGAGAGAGAGAGAGAGAGAGAGAGAAGCAGCAAGGAAGACGAAATTGAACATGTTACTTTATTGCTTCCCTGAGGCAATTAAATCTCCCTTCCTCTTTGCAAAGAGATTTTGAGAAACGCCTCTTTGATAACTTGAACAGCAGTTAGAGCATTGCAAAACACAAGCAATGCTGAGTTGCAAAACACAAGCAAACCTTCAGGAGGGGGCTAATCTCCCTTTCCCACTCACCCCTCTCCTTCCATCCCTCCCCTGAAGCAGACTTAGTCAACCAAACAGAAGTTCGTGATGCCATTTGATATATATTCAAAATATATATTAAATTGAAAATGGAGTATTTACTCAAAAGTGTCCATAAAATATGCACTTCACAAATAGTGACACTTTTGAGTAAATGTTCCATTTTTAATTTAGTATATATTTTGAATATACAGTATATCAAATGTGAAATGGAATCAAGAACTTCTGTTTGGTTGACTATGTTGATGATGTCAGTTCCAGGTCGTTTAGTGCGGAAACCAGACTAGTTTTATTTTCATAATTCTATAGTTTTTTCATAATTCTAACTTGTTTCCCAAGTGTGGAATTGTTTTAAATCATGAAAATTAATAGAGGAAAACCATAGCTTTGCATAATTTTGCAGTATATGGAGAGCTTGATCCTTTAAACAAATACCTTTAATAATTTCAATGATAATAATTTTGAAATGATTAACTGTATGAAAAAGGCTTTAGAAATGGCGATGGACCTTAGTATCCCCTGGGAGGATTTGAGTGTGCATGATAATGAAGTATTATATGCAAAGAAGGATAAAAAAGGAAGCCAGTAAAGGCTTATTTGGCATTGAAAGCTGCTGAAGCCTTATATATATATATGTATGTATATATATATATATATATATGTATATATATATATATATATATATACAGTATATATATATATATATATATACATATATATATACATATATATATATATATATATATATATACATACAGTGACGGGGTTTCATTTGGTAGTGCGAACTTATTTAGAGAAGTTAATTTGTAGCTTGTTTTGATGAGAATATATATATATATATATATATTATATATATATATATATGTGTGTGCGTGTGTGTGTGTATATGTATAAATATATGTATATATACATTATATATATATATATTATATATATAAAGTATATATATATATATTATATATATATATATATATATATATATATCCCTATCTGAGCGGGGATACCTTAACGTGGTGAAAGAGTTTGCGTATTGCCATTATCAGCAAAGCTGTATTAATCAGGGCCACCCATGCAAGGTTCATTTGCTGTGAGTTATCAGACGAAAGTCTCCCACCATCACCAATCTGCACTGGATAGGGTGGTGATAAAAACTGGCCAAACCGCAGGCATGAATTAACATGCCTGAGGCCTTTGTCTTGCAGTGGACAAGAAACATATTGTTATGTAATGTATAGAAAATTTTTAATACACTGAAATATTTTCTAAACCTTTCTCAATTAAGAATCTTTGGAAAAAGAAGTATTTATATAACAAACCGTAAATAAATTAAACGATAATCAACAGGAAAATTTCCTTAATAAATCTTTACTTTGGTTCATGTATTTTTTTTCATATAAACATGGATGCCTCGATGATAATTATCGTAAAATTGTAATGCAATGAGGGTTAGGTTTTGCTAAGGCACACGAATAAAGTGTCGTATCGTTTATGTATTTATGTATACATTAGACCTCGTTTATACTTATTCATATCATATTGAGAGTCTTTTAATATTTTTGGTGATCAATCTATTCTGAAGAAGTGTTTTAATTCTTTCTTTCTATCTTGTTTCGAGTATTGTTCTCCTGTCTGGTGTTCAGCTGCTGATTCTCATCTTAATTTGTTGGACAGGAACTTTTGGTTTATTAAATTTCTTATTCCTGATATAGATATCAGTCTCTAGTACCGTCGTTCAATTAGTTCGTTATGCATGTTGCATAAGATTTTTCATAATTCTAATTATCCTTCTTATTAAGATCTTCCCGGGCAGTTCCATCCTGTTCGTAATACCAGGCATGCAGTTAATTGTAATAGAGGTCTTTTCCTCATGAGGCTCAATACTACACGATATTCAAGAAGTTTTATTCCAGCTCTGACCAAGTTGTAGAATGATCTTCCTTATCGCGTAGTTGAATCGATTGAACTTCAAAAGTTCAAACTTGCAGCAAATGTTTTTATGTTGATTAGGCTGACAAAAGTCGTTTTATATTTTATTTATGAAAAATCTATTTTAATATTGTTACTGTTGTTAAAATATTTTATTTTAATAGTTCATGATTTTTCAGATCGTTTATTTATTTCCTTATTTCCTTTCCTCACTGGGCTATTTTTCCCTGTTGGGGCCCTTGGGCTTATA
>NC_090736.1:142546805-142554305 GCF_036898095.1 Palaemon carinicauda | reverse complement strand
CAGTTCTCGTTATTTTACATAATTACTCAAATTATTCTTATTATACGTTGTCTCATCATCTTCGTGTACTCCATCTATTCAGTTTTATCCGATTAATATTATCCCACCTTCCCTATCCGCTAAATCCTCATTGTCTCCCTGTCTTTACTCTCTTTACTATATCCTTTCGTTATTTCCTACAATTGCTTCTACTGTGTTATCTATTACACCATCTTTTGTATTGTTTAATTAAGTGTTCATTCCACTCTCTCTCTCTCTCTCTCTCTCTCTCTCTCTCTCTTTCTCGGTACATCGTTCAATTTATTTTCCCTTCCATTGAAACGTATTTTTACGTTCCTCTCTCTCTCTCTCTCTCTCTCTCTCTCTCTCTGCGCATCGTTCAATTTATTTTCCCTTCCATTGGAACGTATTTTTTACGTTTCTCTCTCTCTCTCTCTCTCTCTCTCTCTCTCTCTGCGCATCGTTCAATTTATTTTTCCTTCCATAGGAACTTATTTTTACATTCCTATCTCTCTCTCTCTCTCTCTCTCTCTCTCTCTCTCTCTCAGAAGCGAAACGGACACCTTAAGCATTTACCGAGCTTCGATATTTCAAGCCATCCTCCAGCAAATCAGAAAGCCAACCCCCAACCCCACCCCTACCTCCACAACCCCAACATCCCCCCTCCCATGGGAGACGGGAAGGGGGCTCAGCCCCCAAGGACCCCCCCCCCTCACCAATCCCATCTTTTTCTCGTTTTCTGTGTTTGGTGGTTTTGAAATTTCCTGAGTCATTTAAAATGGATATGAGTAACAGTGATTCGGCCGAAAGTGCAATAAAAAAATTCTATTGTTTTTTTTTGGGGGGGGACTGACTCAATGAAGATTTTGGGATTCTTTTCTACTTAAGCTTTCTTTCGTGTCTCCATTGTGTGAAGTTTAGGGTTTTTGGCAAGATATTTTTTCTTATTGTGGTATTAGATGATTTAATTTTTTTTTCTTTTTTTTCTTTTCTTTTTTAGTTTTTGAAATTAAATGTTCTACAAATTTGGTTGTATGTATTTCACATAGTTTTTTTTCCTCGGTTATTTGTTATTTTCTATATATTCTATTCATATGTTAACAATCTCTTCTTTGATTATCAAACTATGCAAAACTAGTCACTGCCACATTCAACTCTTAAAAGCAATTGCTGATGATATCTCTCTCTCTCTCTCTCTCTCTCTCTCTCTCTCTCTCTCTTATATATATATATATATATATATATATGTATATATATACATACATATATATATATATATATATAAACAGTATATATATACATATATATATATATATATATACATATACATACATACATACACGGTATATGCATATATATAGATAGATAGATCGATAAATGTATGAATGAATAGATAGCTTTATATATATATAAACAATAAATATGACAGAAATCAGTTAATTATTTCCATCCAGGATAAGCGAGAAATAAAGGTTGACACTTTCTCTCTCTCTCTCTCTCTCTCTCTCTCTCTCTCTCTCTCTCTGCACCCTAGACATTATTTTCCCCTTAAGAAACGAGGCCTAACACATAGTCGAGGAAACGGCCGCCGTTTGCATAAATTACAGTCGCTCACTGATTCACCTGTTTAAGTTGGCGACGAAAAGAAAGTTATGGCATTTTCTTTTTAGTTTTTATTTATATTTTCTCTGTTTTTATTTTTTTATTCTATGCTTTGTTTTTAATTTCGTTTTCGTTTCATCTTTTTTTTATTTTTTTATATTAGTTTTTTTTTTTTGTTTAGGACTTATGGAATCTCTTCAAAATGAGTGCGGGGTCATTTTGCATCATATCTCCATTTTTTTTTTTTAATGGCTTTATGGATGGAGTAATTTGAGAAGGTCAAAAACATCAAAAGATTTGAGATGTCAGAATACAAACCTTAAGTGGTTTATTTTTTGTAAAAGGGCTTTCCATATAGTTTGAGGCCGTACATATTAGGTAGGCAGTTAATTCTAATAGCCAGGCCTTCTCCATCATGAGGGTCAATACTACACAGTATTCTAGAAGTTTTATTCCAGCTGTGACCAAGTTGTGGAATGATCTTCCTAATCGGGTGGTTGAATCAGTAGCACTTTAAAAGTTCAAAGTTGCAGCAAATGTTTTTAGGTTGAACAGGCTGACATGAGTCTTTTTATAGATTATATATGACATCTGTTTTGACGTTGTTACTGTTTTTAGAATGATTTATTGTTAATTTGTTCTCATCATTTATGTATTTCCTTATTTTCTTTCCTCACTGGGCTGTTTTTCCCTTGGGCTTATAGCATGTTGCTTTTCCAACCAAGGTTGTAGTTTTGCTAGTGATAATAATAATAATAATAATAATAATAATAATAATAATAATAATAATAATAAATTGTTTTGGATCAGCGTCAGTGAGTTGTTAAATCGCGGACAGCTTTATTTAGAGTTGTTTGCAAGCAGTTTGGTAGATATCACGCTATAGTATCACCATAATAATAATAAATTCGTTGAATGGGGAAAAGAGTATTTGATTTATAAAGGGTATCCATTAGTTTATTGAATAATTAAGAAAATATGCAAAAGCTGTCATGAAATTTTGAAAATGAAAGTTGAAAGGAAATTCTAATAAGTTTAATATTATAACAATAATTCATCTAGTGGAATTGTGAATAGAAATAGAATAGAATCAGTTAATTCGTGTAGGTATTTGGCTGGAGATAGAAGACGATGGATTGACGAGCTTAAAAAATTTTACTGGAGATATAATGATGATGGATTGACGAGCTAAGAAAATTTAATGGAGATGTAATGAAGATGATGGATTGACGAGCTAAAATTTTTTTACTGGAGATATATATAATGAAGATGATGGATTGACAAGTTAAGAAAATTAAATGGAGATATAATGAAGACGATGGATTGACGAACTTAAAAAATTTTACTGGAGATATAATGAAGATGATGGATTGACGAGCTAAGAAAATTTACTGGAGATATAATGAAGACGATGGATTGACGAGCTAAGAAAATTTAATTGAGATGTAATGAAGATGATGGATTGACAAGTTAAGAAAATTTAATGGAGATATAATGAAGACGATGTATTGACGAACTTAAAAAATTTTACTGGAGATATAATGAAGACTCTGGATTGACAAGCTAAAAAATTTCACGATTGATGTAATGAAGAAGATACATTGACGAGCTAAGAAATTTTACTGGCGATATAATGAAGATTGATTGGCGAGCTAAGAAAATTTACTTGAGATATAATGAAGACGATTGATTGACGAGATACGAAATTTTACTGCTGATATAGTGAAGATGAGTGATTGACTAGATAAGAAATTTTACTGGAGATATAATGAAGACGATGGATTGACGAGATAAAAAATTTTACTGGAGATATAGTAAAGATGATTGATTGACGAGCTAAGAAATTTTACTTGAGATATAATCAAGACGATTAATTGATGAGCTAAGAAATTTTACTGGAGATATAATGAAGTCGATTGATTGACGAGCTAAGAAAAATTTACTGGAGATATAATGAAGACGATGGATTGACGAGCTAAGAAATTTCACTGGAGGTATAATGAAGACGATTGATTGACGAGCTAAGAAATTTTACTGGCGATATAATGAAGACGATTGATTGTCGAGCTAAGAAATTTTACTTGAGATATAATGAAGACGATTAATTGACGAGCTAAGAAATTTTACTGGAGATATAATGAAGACGATGGGTTGACGAGCTAAGAAATTTACTGGAGATGTAATGAAGACATTGGATTGATGAGCTAAGAAAATTCACCGAAGATATAATGAAAACGATGTATTGACGAGCTAAGAAAATTCACCGAAGATATAATGAAGACGATTGATTGACAAGCTAAGAAAATTTACTGGAGATGTAATGAAGACGATGGATTGATAAGCTAAAAGAATTTACTGGGTATATAATGAAGACGGTGGATTGACGAGCTAAGAAAATTTGCGGGTATAGACAGGCCTAGAAAGACCATAAACGGACGCGAGTGAAAGGATATGTCTGAGGTCTTTGTCCTGCAGTGAACTAGCAACGGCCGAAGGATAGTTGAATCGCAGAATATTAATGAAACATTTTTCAAATTTTAAAAAAAAGACAATAAGAATGTTAAATTTTCCCCCAGTAAAAGATATAAATTAAAATTTCTCTTTGCTTTGTTTTGTTGCTCATTCATTATGATTGATGGCATTATTATACTTGCTCTTGAATAATGGTCTGAATAAATGACTGCACAATGCAAGACTCGGCTGAGCGAGAAAATAAGAAAATTGAAAATATTTTTTTTTTTTTTTTTGTGCTTACCAACTTCATTCAGGAAAAAATAATGTGTTGACATACTTTTTATTCTCATGCTAACTTTCTGTCTTTTGCCCTTTAAAAAAGTATTTATTATACTTCATTTAAATTCATATTTAGAGAAACTGACCACAGATTTAGAAGGAAAATAATTACCTTCTTGCAAGGTCTATTTAACCTAATCTCTCTTAAATTATTCACAGCATGTCTAGAAGAAGTTTTTAAGAATTTACATTGAGAAAATGTAGGAGAATAGCTCAACAACCTAACATTTGCAGGTGACATAGTTGTGTTTAGTGAATCATGGTATGAATTACAAAAGATCATAGAAAATTTGAATAGAGAAAGCAGAAATGTAGGACTGAAAATGAATATGAGTAAAACTAAGATAGTTTTCAATGAACATGTAAAGACAACAAATAAGAGTTATGGACGAGCCTCTAGAGATTGTTAATGAATATACGTACCTAAGACAGACAGTAAGTTTTTCTCCAGGACACGAGACCGAAATTAAAAGAAGGTTAAGCTTAGGATGGGGAGTATTTGGTAAACAAAGTGAGATTATGAAATGTAAAAGGCCACTTTCTCTAAAAGGAAAAGTATTTAATGAGAGGGTCCTAGCAGTAACTTGGAGGCCCACTAAAGCCTTTGAACATAAGCTAGTTACAATTCAAAGAGCTATGGAAAGCTTAATGATGGGAATAACATTAAGAGACAGAAGATGATCAACATGGATACGAGAGCAAACTAAAGTAGAAAATATTCTAACATGTAAGAAAAAGAAATGGACATGGGTAGGACATATAAGGAGAAAGGCAGATAGATAGATAGATAAATAGATAGATATTTTTATTGACCACAATACAAAATAATCTGAATTTTACAAAAGAATATTTGGTCCAAATTACAAAATTAAATACAATAGATTTTGTACAATCTCTTATACAAACTAAATGAATTTCAATTACACATATATTGTACGAATACTAAAAACAAAACCAATTCAACTATACGCCATCAACAAGTACCTGTAATTACAATTTTACACATTATAATAATGTTACATTCAATACAAAGATAGAAGCTCATGTACAATTTTACATACTACATCATAATCAGTTCTGGTTACTAGAAAGTCTAAAGCTGTGGTAACGTTATACGTCTGCCTGACAATAGACGGACATTCAGAATAACAGTATGGATCCCTAGAGATTGAAAAAGAAGCAGGAGAAGGAAAAGAAGACGATGGATCGATAAACTAAGGTTCTTTGAGGCTGTGGACTGTCGTAGAAAGACCATAAACAGATGGAAGTAGAAGGACATGTCTAGGGCCTTTGCTCTGCAGTGAATTAGTAACGGCTGAAGATGATGATGATAGTATATATAAGGATACTCGTTGTTTTGCTCTTTTAATAGCCCAAATAATAATTGATAAACAAACACAACCCAAGAAGTAATTGTTAACATAACAGCCCAGGAAATGATTGATAAAATACACAACCCAAGAAGTAATTGATAACATATGAGTCCAAGAAATGATTGATAAAATACACAACCCAAGAAGTAATTGATAACATAACAGCCCAAGAAATAATTGATAAAAAACACAACCCAAGAAGTAATTGATAACATAACAGCCCAAGAAATAATTGATAAAAAACACAACCCAAGAAATAATTGATAACATAATAGCCCAAGAAATAATTGATAAAAAACACAACCCAAGAAGTAATTGATAACATAACAGCCCAAGAAATAATTGATAAAATACATAACCCAAGAAGTAATTGATAACATAACAGCCCAAGAAATAATTGATAAAAAACACAACCCAAGAAGTAATTGATAACACAAGAGCCCAAGAAATGATTGATAAAATACACAACCCAAGAAGTAATTGATAACATAACAGCCCAAGAAATAATTGATAACATAACAGCCCAAGAAATAATTGATAAAAAACACAACCCAAGAAGTAATTGATAACATAACAGCCCAAGAAATAATTGATAAAAAACACAACCCAAGAAATAATTGATAACAAAACACAGCCCAAGAAATAATTGATAACATAATATAGCCCGAGAAATAATTGATAAAAAACAGAGCCCATGAAATAATTGATAACAAAAGAGAGCCCAAGAAATGATTGGTAAAACACAACCCAAGAAATAATTGATAACAAAACAGAGCCCAAGAAATAATTGATAACAAAACAGCCCAAGAAATAATTGATAACAAAACAGAGCCCAAGAAATAATTGATAACAAAACAGCCCAAGAAATAATTGATAACAAAACAGAGCCCAAGAAATAATTGATAACAAAACAGCCCAAGAAATAATTGATAACAAAACAGAGCCCAAGAAATAATTGATAACAAAACAGCCCAAGAAATAATTGATAACAAAACAGAGCCCAAGAAATAATATAAAAAACACAACTCAAGAAATAATTGATAACAAAGCACAGCCCAAGAAATAATTGATAACAAAACAGCCCAAGAGATAATTGATAACATAATATAGCCTAAGAAATAATTGATAACAAGACACAGTTCAAGAAATAATTGATAAGACACAGTTCAAGAAATAATTAATAACAAAACAGCACAAGAAATAATTGATAACAAAACAGAGCCCAAGAAATGATATAAAAAACACAACCCAAGAAATAATTGATAACAAAACAGAGCCCAAGAAATAATTGATAACAAAACAGAGCCTAAGAAATAATTGATAACAAAACAGAGCCCAAGAAATAATTGATAACAAAACACAGCTCAAGAAATAATATAAAAAACACAACCCATGAAATAATTGATAACAAAACAGAGCCCAAGAAATAATTGATAACAAAACAGCCCAAGAAATAATTGATAACAAAACAGAGCCCAAGAAATTATATAAAAAACACAGCCCAAGGAATAATTGATAACAAAACAGCCCAAGAAATAATTGATAACAAAACACAGCCCAAGAAATAATTGATAAAAAAACACAACCCAAGAAATAATTGATAACAAAACATAACCCAAGAAATAATTGATAACAAAACATAGCTTAAGAAATTATTGATAACAAAGCACAACCCAAGAAATAATTGATAACAAAACACGACCCAAGAAATAATTGATAACAAAACATAGCT
>NC_090736.1:142536805-142539305 GCF_036898095.1 Palaemon carinicauda | reverse complement strand
ATCTCCTCAAACTAAAGGCTATGGTGGCGAAAAGTTTAAGAAACAAAAATATTCAGCTGCTTCAAATTCTTATAATAAATAAGCCTATTAATAAATGAAAGCTTTAAGATTCTTTAAAATGAAAAAAAAACTTTAAATATTAATTTTTAAATACAAATATTTTTTCCACGATGTTTCTTCGACGAAGTTCGCGAATCTAGTCTTGCCATATGGATTGACGTCTGTTCTTCAGGTCTACGAGATTGGTAAGGAAATTTTGTGAGAAAACTATTTATATATTTCAAAATTAATATCTGAATTTTTTTCCTTAAAAGAATCTTAAAGTTCCCATTAATAATAGGCCTACTTATTAAAAAAAATTCAGGGCATCCAATTATTTTTGTATTTAAAAGTTTTGGCCACCATAGTTGCGTAGATCTCGGATTCGATTTCCCGCGAAGCGTTTACCGAATGGCTTTGAAATCGATGACGACACTCAAGAGAGATTCGTAAATATATAATTATTTTCGATAGAGAAATGCATTTAACTCATATTGCATCAAAGATGATTATTTATTATTTATTATTTATTATTACTATTATCAATTATTATTATTATTTATTAAGTTAACGCCGTCTGCGGAATGGAAAGAAGAGGTGTCCGGGAAATCTTTCGATGGCGTTGTTGATTCCAAAATTTCTTCAAGGATTTGGAAGTCTTCGGAGGGCTCCGGGCTCCTATATTGCATCAAAGATTATTGTTATTATTATCATTAATTATCAATTATCTGTTATTAATTATTAATTATTATTATCAATATTATTATTATTATTATTAGTATTATTATTATTATTATTACTATCCAAGCTACAACCCTAGTTGGAAAAGCAAGATGCTATAAGCCCAGGGGCTCCAACAGGGAAAAATAGCCCAGTGAGGAAAGGAAATAAGGAAATAAATAAATGAAGAGAACAAATTAACAATAAATCATTCTAAAAACAGTAACAACGTCAAAACAGACATGTCATGTATAAACTATTAACAACATCAAAAACAAATATGTCATAAACAAACTATAAAAGACTCATGTCCGCCTGGTCAACAAAAAAGCATTTGCTCCAACTTTGAACTTTTGAAGTTCTACTGATTCAACCACCCGATTAGGAAGATCATTCCACATCTTGGTAACAGCTGGAATAAAACTTCTAGAGTACTGCGTAGTATTGAGCCTCGTGATGGAGAAGGCCTGGCTATTAGAATTAACTGCCTGCCTAGTATTACGAACAGGATAGTAGTAGTAGTAGTAGTAGTAGTAGTAGTAGTAGTAGTAGTATTAAGTTAACGCCATCCGCGGAATGCAAAGGAGAGAAGTCTCCGTGAAATCTGTTGATGGCGTAGGTGATTCCAAAAGGTCTTCAGGGATTTGGAAGCCTTCGGAGGGTTCCGGGCTTCTATATTGCATCAGAGATTATTATTATTATTATTATTATTATCATTATTATTATTATCATCAATTTAATACCGTTTCCTAAACGAAAAAGATAGAAATATCCGTAAAATTTATGGATGGATTTGATGATTCTAAATGTCTCCGGGGATTTTGAAGTCTCCAGAGTGATCGTTTAGTCACTTTCCTGAAAATATAGCAGATACAAGCCTCAGGATCTACATCATTGAATATGACTTTCAAAGCAAACAGAGTGATTGGAATGTGGATGGATATCATCGGAAACCTTACAGGAAGATTCAACATGCCTCAACAGGCAGGTTCGGCCCTTATGGAGCAGAATCTCGCATGCGAGGACATGACGCAACAACTTCAGGGACAGCTGCGAACTCTCCAGGAGTCGTCGGTCTTCAAATGGTTTTCGTGGCTACTCCCAGAGGCGCCGCGCTTTGAAGACTGCCGTGCAGTCGCCTCTCAGGATGGATTCCTCGGCAGGTGGCTGCAGCGCTGTCCTTGGATTGGGGGCTGGTGGAAAGCCCGCGAGGAACTACAGCGGTGCGAACTTGGATTGCGCCAGATGGAGAGAGAAGCTTTAAGATTCAAAGATGAATTGAAATCAACGTGGTTCGTTGGCAAGCTTCTCCCCGAATTTGACTTGGGAGAAAGGCTGGAAGAAGTCCTTTCGAATGGAAACAACTACTTCTACATCGGCATGGCTGCTGCTTCCGTCATACTCGGCGGAATTATGCTTGCCAGGAGGATGGCTGGAGAAGATGTGGACGACTCACTGGAAGAATTTGTTCAAGAAATGGAAGATGAATGTGAAAATCTAATGGACGGAAATGAACTCAAAATGGAATACGAGGTTCAGACTACTCACTTGGAAAATCTCGAGGATGAAAATGATAAGTTACAAGGACAAATAAAAGAAATGGGAAGAATAGTAGAGATGAATGAAAAACTGGAAGCTGAAAAAGCCCTTCAGATGAAGGAACATGAAAATTTGCTGGAAATTCTCAGAAAGGAAAATGCTGAAATGAAGAAAGAACAAAATAAGAAAACAGAACAAGTGA
>NC_090736.1:142524305-142531805 GCF_036898095.1 Palaemon carinicauda | reverse complement strand
TGTCATTGTGGTTCATATTTGAATTGATTAAAATCACGAGTGTTAGTGATATATATATATATATATATATATATATATATATATATATATATATACATATATATATATATATATATATATATATATATATATATATATATATATATATATATATATATATATATATATATATATATATATATATATACATATATATATAATGTATATATATACTGTATATGTATATACAGTACAGTACTGTGTATTCTCAATATACGCCTCGAGTAACCATGTCTCTGGTACCAGTCAATACGGATATGCAGGACTACCATTTTCCTTGTGTCCCTTTTAGCAATTGTTCGTCATCCCCTATTTACGCCCCTCCCCCTTCCCCTGCCCCCTATGATGATCCTATTTCCTCTTCTTCCTCTTTCCAACGGCCTCCACCTTCCACTCTCGGCTTCCTCACTTTATAATCCCCGCCAATCCCCAGTTTAAGAGGACGAGATTTTCAAACTGAAGCTGTAGTCCTTACTTTAAATGCATGCTCTCTCTCTCTCTCTCTCTCTCTCTCTCTCTCTCTCTCTCTCTCTCTCTCTCTCTCTCTCTCTCTCTCTCTTGGACAGTGTCCCCTACTGATTTATCCTGTTTTGTAAATTTCTCTTTCTGAATGGGGAAACCTTAACTTGGTGAAAGAATTTCCGTATCGCCATGATCAGCAAAGCTATACTAGTCAGGGTCACCCATACTATGTTGGTTTGCGGACAGCGATCAGACTAAATTCTCCCACCATCACCAGTCCGCAGGTGATGAAAATGGACAAGCCCCAGGCATGACCGAGACATGGGTAGTGCCATAGCCTCTCTACCATGGTCTTCAACTGTCTGTGGTTAGAGATCTCATGCTTGAGGGTACACTCGAGCACACTATTGTATCTTATTTCTCTTCCTCTTATTTTTGTTAAAGTTTTTAATGTTAACATAGGAGATACTCATTTTAATGTTGTTATTCTTCTTAAAATATTTAATTTTCCTCTTTTCCTTTCCTCACTGGGCTATTTTCCCTATTGGAGCCCTTGGACTTATAGTATCCTGCTTTTCCAACTAGGGTTGTAGCTTAGCTAGTAATAATAAAAATAATGTCTGATGCTTTTGTCCAGCAGTGAAGTAGAAAGGCACATTTGTTGTTGTTGATGTTGTTGTTGTCTACCAAGTTATTGATTTGTATCAAGTACAATATCTGGAAGATTTATAGCTGAATTCGTTTACATTCATTTGGTTGTTAGTTACTTCTCTTGTAGTTTCCTTATTTCCTTTCCTCACTGGGCTATTTTCCCTGTTGGAGCCCTTGGCCTCATAGAATCCTGCTTTTCCAACTAGGGTTGTAGCTTAGCAAGTAATAATTATAATAATAATATTAATATAAATAATAATATTAATGATAATAATAATATTCTCTTAAAAAACCAGATTAGTATTTCTCTTTGACGTTTTTTGTCTTTCCCTGTTTCTATATATTTTTTTTATTGTATTTTTATAGTTTTATTTTTTACGAATTTCTAGCTTTTCTCTATCCAGTATCCTTAACTTTTGAAGATATGTCACTAATTCATTATACTTTATTTCAACACTAACTCATTGTACAGTCACTCATATAAATTGATGGATGTCCGGGTGTTTGAGAGAGATTTCCATTTCACCCCTTTCTGGACGACAGGTGTCTGGGAGTGCGAGACCAGTCGAATATTGAACTACCTAACTCTGCTGTAGTAACTGTTAACTTTTACGAGTATGTTATTGATCTGTTTTTTTTTTTCCACGTAGATATATATTACAGAGGTTCTGTTCTTTCCTTCTCTTCTGCCCTGTTGTTTTTCTCTCGCCTTTCTACTTGTAGTCGGGGTGAATTAGATGGGATGGTAGACCAGTCCAGAAATAATTAGCAACAAGAAGTATTTCATGACAGTGGATGGAGAATTTTGTAGCATACCATAAAAAACCTCCCTCTGGATCTTAATTTTTTTTTTTCCAAAGATGTATGATTTTTCCCTTTTTCAAAATTGGATTAAATGGGCACTGCTAGTCTTCTGTTATAAAGCTTGACTCTCTGAAAAAGGATTGTTCATTAAACTATTCCATTGGAAGCCTAATTTGATTTGCACAGGCTCACATTGTTAGCAGTTGTCTGTGTCATTTAGACCATTATGCCAAATGTTAGGATCTTTGAGGGTCATTCCACACTACTTACACCTACCCAAGAAATAATTTTTGATATCCTGAAATTCAATTATCTAACGCCACGATTGAAATCAATGGGACTTGAACCCGGTTTTGCCAAGCGGTACACAGAAATTAAATCCCATTGTTAGTAATATTGATAATAATGGCAAAGGACTTTGCGGGCATGGTGAAATGATGGATTTTTGGGGATTAATTTAATAAACTAAACATGTCAGAGTCAAGCTCTTGGGAGGAATGTATTGTATAGGCTGAGGATTGGCCATAGTCGGCCAAAGCTCAAATATCTTTTCGTTTTTATCTTTTTTTTTTTTTGAGCGATATTCATGCACGGTTTAAGAGCACTTCAAGTCTTGCTTATCATAATTTTTACTTCTTTGCTTGCTTTATCATTCAGTTGAATTTATAGCTATTATTATTATTATTATTATTATTATTATTATTATTATTATTATTATTATTATTATTGCAGTTGTTGTCAATTACTTATCTTTTCAAAGTATTTGGTATCAATTTTCACCAACAGATTTCAGTTATGTTTAATTAATGATAATTTTTACTTATCCTCTTTTTTTTCTCAAATACTTTGGTAATCATTATTTGATGCTTCTCCTGATAGTGGAGAAGATATCAGAAAATTTTCCGGAGAATCTTCCATTTCCGGAACCAGACACCAAAATTAGCACATAGACTCGTCGGGGATTGCTCTTTTTAATAAAAAGGTTGCCATTGAATTTACAGAAATATTGCATTTTGCAATAAGATCGCAAAGACTTGCCCTATCTGAATGCTCTTGATGTCAAATCATATATTTTTTTTTTTTTACTGCCTAGAATCCGAATTTAGAAATATGTACTTACCCATTGACTTCCTCATAGCAGTAGAGCAATGTCAACACTCAATCAGGACACGCTGGATGGCACCACTGTTGTGAACCTCAGTATGGGGCTCAGTATCAGCCGAATGATTATTTAGTGTGCCTAAATCATTATTTTAGCGTCCCAGATGCTGTCTAATAAGCCCTGGATCAATTAGCAACCACATATTACCGGTTGTACCAGCGCAGGAGAGCCGAGCTAAGATTAACAGGTCTATAGCCCTTTGCATGTAGTGTCTTGGTTGCCGAACAGACTGCAAAGGACTTGAACGATACTGTATGAACGATCAAGCTAGGTGTAAGTCATTTATATTTATTCTCGAACCTAGTCGTATCTCATACCTTATTCTAAATGATTGAGATCAAGGTGGTAAAAGGATAAATCCTCGGCTTCGATTCACGGAATAAAGATAATCACCATAGTATGATACCTTGAATGCCGTTCACCAAGATGGCAAGTAACAGACACAGGGCAGTAAATTCCAGACTGACTGAAGCAATTGTTGTCCTTGCCAGAAGAAGAAGAGTGAAGAGCTCAAATCACCATGTGCATAACAACCACAAAAACATAATGGCTACACTATGTGACTAATATTTCCCTCTTCCATGCAATAAATGAGATGCTTTTTGTTCTGGGTCCATCACTGTCATCAAGGCAGGCGGGAGTGCAATGGGCATGACTGAAGACCTATCAGTACTGAGATGGTGGATAGTAGCTGGTCCTGAAGTCAGCCACTTGGGTACACAGTATGAGGCAAGAAGTGGGATCAAGGGGGTTCTAAACACACCATCCAGCATGACAAAACAGTACGAGCACAGTGTTCCTTGAGAACATATAAAAGCTCTCACAAGGCATACAAGATGTGAGCAATCTTCTCCAGGCTGAGAGTTGAGACCTGCTTTCACTTGATGCAAAGAACATTGCTCACTGAAGTTTTTTTAGAGCTGGTTAGCGCACACTTTGAGAAAGGAAATGTTAATTTCCAGGAGTTTATTAAGAGACGGAGAAGAAAAGAAGAATCCACCATCTATGAATAAATCAAAAGGAACAGGGGTGACTTTTTACTACAGGTATCAGTATCTGTTGACTCTTCAAAGCAAACAATCGTCTGTTCTCCAAGCTGTTCATATCATGCCTGGGCAGAGAGTATGACTTGAAGGAGTTCTTCCGTCATGAGAACCAATCAGAAACTTCTTCCCTCCAATGATAGCAGAAAGCTCCACAAATGTCAAAAATTCCACCTCATTACTATTCTTGAGAGCCAAGTTACAACCCTGGTGTAGCATTAGTGGGTGATTGGCCCTCATGAAATTCTAAAACTTTTGAAGAGTAAGCAATGCTCGATGTACTTCTTACAATACAAGCACACTCTACCAAATACAAGAGAGTAGACATTGTTTTTTATTTCTACTGGCCATTTAGTATGAAAGCTAAAACTAGATCAAAGCGAGGATGTGGGGTGAGACTCAGGGTGACAAGGAAAGGAAAAATTCCCGTAAACTTGTGCTAGACTAAGAAAAGATAATTTGGACAAAGCTTCCACCCATTGCAGAGAGTTGCCGGTAGCAGACTAATTGTAGGTGCAAGTCGGAATGCTGCAGTCGACGAGAATGCTACTGTTTTGGTCTGACCTACACAGCACTGTGCGGCTACAGATACGAGGTTTAGAGTGTACTATTTCAGGCAGCAAGATGAATAATATGTGGCAATTAAGTATAGTCTTACTGCCTTTATGTACAGTATACAGCTACACAACCGAAGAAGGAAACAAAGAGTTAACTTATTTTTATAACCAAGCGTTCATTTTCATAATCGTTCCCCGTTCGCAATAGTAGACAAGCAATCATTAGCGAATGCTTATCATCTTGGGAGTCTGTGCATGAGGAAAATATTTTTAATAGATTGCTTGACATTATTCCCAGGAGGATAAACAACTATATATATATATAATTTATATATATATATATATATATATATATATATATATATATATATATATATATGTGTGTGTGTGTGTGTGTGTGTGTGTGTGTACACACACACACACATACATATATATATATATATATATATATATATATATATATATATATATATATATATATATATATATATATATATATATATATATAATTTGCCTAAGTATATTATACCAAGAAAATAATGACGTCTTTTAAAAGATGAAATTGTTTTTATTCTAATTGTTTTACTGGAATTTGCGTGTTTTATTATTCACATAGGCCTATGTATTACAAAGAATTATACATATGTTTTAATGAATTGTTGCTGTCTACTATTTACTTAAACTATAATATTTGTATTATCAGTCTTAATCATTGTCTATTACCTAGTTCATTAATGTCTTTAGAAAGTTTCGTCTTTTGAGATTTACTTATTATTTAGTTAGCGCCGACTTGTGAAGGTTTGAATGCTCAGTTTGCCCCTCCTCGCCTTACTCTTATATGTGACTTGAAGTTCGCACTTCTGATTTTATAATTCTTATTAAGCTTATAGGCCTAAAAATAAAATGAAGAAGAGACTGTGGAGAAATTTCACAAATCGTAACTTTATGCCCAGATAGACACCTTTATTAAGTTATAAGATTTGATGCAAGTATTTATTGTTGCCATCTGACATATAGCCATGCCTAGTATGTTATAAAGCCAAGACTACAGAGCCATATTATTATTATTATTATTATTATTATTATTATTATTATTATTATTCAAGATACGTTTCTATTGTAGAATCTGCACATTACAGCTTTGGGTTAATATGTCTGACCATATTATAGACTTCCATTCGTGAAGTAAAATTAAATAATAGAGGTAGAATTAATTATAGTTTTAATAGCAAATATAACACACTACCTCGCTTATTTATTTATCATTATTTCTTCTCCCTGAATAAACCCCACGAGAGATTGGACCTACAGTATATAGGCAGCTTTGACTATAACCTGAAATTTGGCTTATAATGATTTATTGCAAGTTTCGAAACCACGACCCCAACTAACTTTTGCTTTATACACAAAACGACACAAGCAAAATCAAATAATAACTTTGAATTCATAACCCAAATGCATAAATTGTTATTATTAGACAACAGGACTAAGCTTAAATTATTTTCCCTCTTGACGCCCTCTTTCCCACTCAGTTCCAGGAATCACGGTATTTAGAGGGATTCGGGCTACATTGCCGTATTTATTTTTTGTTCTGAAATATTCTAGCACGATTTTTTTTAACGATTCAATATTTTTCAATGATTGAATTTTTCATTGCAGTTGATCACCGTTGTTTCATACATACACATATCTCCTAAGTGAAATATAAGGTTTATTACTAAGTGGCAACTTACAAACAACGCTTGCCCAATGCAAAAATAAATAATTATAAGAGAGAGAGAGAGAGAGAGAGAGAGAGAGAGAGAGAGAGAGAGAGAGAGAGAGAGAGAGAGAGAGAAGAGGAGAATTCAACAACAGACCAAAGAAAGCCTGTTGCTGTTTTGCTGGATAACCGGGGGACGTCAGTGACAGGATACTCTCTTTCTATCCTGCCTGTCTCGGAACCCCAAACCGAGAGGTAGTCCTGAATCGGAAGACACCCAAGAGGAAGGATCCTCAACGGAGTCGATTTCTTAGGGCTTGACCCGACCCAGGACTCTCGGAAAACCCGAGTCTCTTTACTTTAGGTTATCCAGGACGATACAGATATCACTGCCATTACTTGTCGGAAAATATTCTCCATTTAAGAAGACTCAAACATTTTATGTAAAGTTTATAGATTGGTTGATAAATTCATGATTTTTTTATGAAGTTTGTTAATTAGGAATCTAGTTGCTTTTAACAATAATCATCTTTGTAGTTATTTATGAATTTTTTATATTTTTTTTAGCAAATAAATCAGTAGTTTTATGGCCGAGGGAAGGCACCCGCTGATGCTATTGCGAGAGTTATTGGGTTCTGTGACGACCGCAAAATAGTACTATATCAGATTCCTCTCTGGTTAAAGCTCATTTTTCCTTTGCTTAATTTTTGAGTCAACACAATATGAATCTCTCTATTAACTTTTAAACTGTTATTTGTTCGAAATTATAACTGTCTAAAGTCCAAAAAATATTTATAGACCATGTTTGATACAATTCTTTGGACACTTCCATTTTACAAAAAGTGAAGTGTGAAGTAGGAGATGACGAATGATGATGAAAAGAGAAGTATTGATTTAAAAACTCGAGATAGAGACGACTGGCGAAATGTAACCGTGGCTGAGGGTCAATAGGACTAGGAAGAGATGATGACCATATATATAATGAATTTTAATTCAAACTCTATAAAATATGAAAATATTAAAACTGGTCCGTTTAATTCATGAAAAGTAACTTCACCAAAATAGTTTCTTTTAATTATT
>NC_090736.1:142499305-142519305 GCF_036898095.1 Palaemon carinicauda | reverse complement strand
TACAGACACAGTTCCAGGAATAGTCTCACGGAATCAAGGTGTTCAGAGGGATTCGTGTTTCATTAATGTATTACTTTTTTTCCTGAAATATTATTGTAGCACAAATGTTTTAACTATCTAATATTTTTTCAATAATAAAATTTTTCATAACAGTTGAGCAACTTTGTGCATTCATACACATGTTTACAAAGTGAAATATAAGATTTATTACTAAGTGACAAGCTATGTTCAACGTTGTCCAATGCAATAATAAATAAATAGCAACAGTCTGGCTGCATATTGTAGACGGGAATCCCTCCCCCCACCTCGTGCTCTTTATTAGTAGAGGAAGAGAAGGAAAAGGATAAAAAAGGGAGAGAGAGAGAGAGAGAGAGAGAGAGAGAGAGAGAGAGAGAGAGAGAGAGAGAGAGAAGGAAGAGGAGAATTCAACACCAGACCAAAGAAAGCCTGTTGCTGTTTTGCTGGATAACCGGGGGACGTCAGTGACAGGATACTCTCTTTCTATCCTGCCTGTCTCGGAACCCCAAACCGAGAGGTAGTCCTGAATCGGAAGACACCCAAGAGGAAGGATCCTCAACGGAGTCGATTTCTTAGGGCTTGACCCGACCCAGGACTCTCGGAAAACCCGAGTCTCTTTACTTTAGGTTATCCAGGACGATACAGATATCACTGCCATTACTTGTCGGAAAATATTCTCCATTTAAGAAGACTCAAACATTTTATGTAAAGTTTATAGATTGGTTGATAAATTCATGATTTTTTTATGAAGTTTGTTAATTAGGAATCTAGTTGCTTTTAACAATAATCATCTTTGTAGTTATTTATGAATTTTTTATATTTTTTTTAGCAAATAAATCAGTAGTTTTATGGCCGAGGGAAGGCACCCGCTGATGCTATTGCGAGAGTTATTGGGTTCTGTGACGACCGCAAAATAGTACTATATCAGATTCCTCTCTGGTTAAAGCTCATTTTTCCTTTGCTTAATTTTTGAGTCAACACAATATGAATCTCTCTATTAACTTTTAAACTGTTATTTGTTCGAAATTATAACTGTCTAAAGTCCAAAAAATATTTATAGACCATGTTTGATACAATTCTTTGGACACTTCCATTTTACAAAAAGTGAAGTGTGAAGTAGGAGATGACGAATGATGATGAAAAGAGAAGTATTGATTTAAAAACTCGAGATAGAGACGACTGGCGAAATGTAACCGTGGCTGAGGGTCAATAGGACTAGGAAGAGATGATGACCATATATATAATGAATTTTAATTCAAACTCTATAAAATATGAAAATATTAAAACTGGTCCGTTTAATTCATGAAAAGTAACTTCACCAAAATAGTTTCTTTTAATTATTTTTTTCCCTCGGAATCTGAAGTTATCTAAATTTATGGGAAATTGCGTAATCGTTTGTACACTGAAATAGATCATATTTGCTGCTACTGAAGAAACAGGAGGAATACAAATGCTGGATTTTAGAATAATGCACAAAAGCAACGATGTTCCTGCTGACTGTAATGTCAGATATGCCTACAATGCACGTTTAAAGCATGTAGATGCAGAAACTGTAATGTCATATAGGCCTACAATGCAACGTTTAAAACATATTGATGTATTGGTATTGCAGAAGCCATGACTCTGTTTTCTCTCTTTACTCGGATGTTCGAATGGTATTTCTTTTAAAAATTACTCCTCTCATTATTGACTTTTTTCTTATTTTGTGAAAGAGAGATAAAGAGAACTGTTCTTGATCACTTTATTCAAATTTAAGACTTTCCGAGAGAGAGAGAGAGAGAGAGAGAGAGAGAGAGAGAGAGAGAGAGAGAGATAATTTGCCTTCACTTAAATGAAAACTTACTATGCAGCAAATGTAAATGAAGGTAATCTGCCTTTAGGAGATATGGTTATTGTGACAGAGACTAAAAGAAAAATGGCATCTCGTCCGTCCTGGAATTAGACGCCTCGAAGAAAACCGCCATCTCTTAACACTGACTTTCTTTCTTCATAATTTGGGTCATTTCACGTAGCTCATAGATAATGCCAAGGTCTTGATTAAGGTCTACAGATCTTGGTTAAGTAAAGCTTTTATGTTTGATACAGGAGGATCATCGGTCCCGTGATGGTTGAGGAGGCTCTAGAGGTGGTGCTTTTGCTTTTGTATCCTCACTTACATCTGCTGCAACTCCTGTTGGAAATAATGATAATAATAATAATGACTGAAAAAAGTGAAAAAACTAAATTGAAATGTCGTCGACGTAGCCTAATCTTTGGTCCAAAAGAGTTGAAATCATTTCAAAGGAAAACATGACGAGGTTTTTATGCTTTGATATAGGAGCATTTGAAGAATCTTCTTCAACCGAACGAGGTGGCAAAACAGTCCTACTTTATGTCAGGCAGCTGACGCTTAACTGAATGTTGTAAGCTATATTCTAATCTTTCTTTTTATTTTGGCGCTCTGCCTTGTTTCCTTATCTGTGGCTTTCATCTAACTGATTTTATTCTTTAATTAGCGTATTTAAATTGTCTATAGATTCTTGAAACACTTGGGATTTCCTCTTCTCCTCTCACTCAGAGAAACTTGCACACAAGCAAATTACCTCCTCGATTTCAGGGACAAAATTGCTTATACAATTAGTTATCCCATATAATATATGAATAATAAAATCACCTAATAATTATTATATGTTATTTCTACAAACGTATCATTCACATTAATTTCTGAAAATAAATAAAATTTTGTAATTGAAAAATCACATAGAATTTTCTAATATCGATATATTATGAAATTATTTTGATCAGTATTTTGCGTGTAGTTTTCAACGCATAGCTTTTACTCGAAAGATGTCCTCGGCTGTTATTTTTGGTATCAACCATCATAATTTTTAATAAAAGCTACATTTTATGCATAGCCTAAAACAATTATAGTGGTCTTTAAGTTAGACCTCTTTCCAAGACTTCATTCCGTTCTTTGACCATAAACAAATGCCTTTCATGATGTAAGTTTAAGAGTAATTTTATCATTCCCATTAACCCTGAATTCGGTTGTGATGGAATGAGTTATGACAACCTGTTTTGCTTTTCCAACCATATCCTTGATTCATGGCAGTCCTCTGAAGTTCTCTTCATGTTCCAAAATGTTCTGTATTACTTTCTTTGCACAGGTCACAAACATCATCCCTGCAAGTTTATTTTGAGCAACTTTACCTTTGCTCTCATAATTAGAGATACATTTGAAAATACCTATATTGGAAAGAAACTTTTGTTGGGCTATTTGTCAGTATGTGCTCATTGGGATGGAAGCCTACATGAAATGAGAGCATTGTAATCTAGTGGTTCTAATCTTTTCTAATTCTCGACAGAGTCGACACTTTATGATTATATATATATATATATATATATATATATATATATATATATATATATATATATATATATATATACATAGATATGTATATATATAAGTGCGTGTGTGCACTTATATAAATATATATATATATATATATATATATATATATATATATATATATATATATATATATATATACATATATATATATATATATATATATATATATATATATATATATATATATATATATATATATATATATATTATGTGTGTATGCACTTATATAAATGTGTGTATATATATATATATATATATATATATATATATATATATATATATATATATATATATATATATATATATATATATATGATAAATTTTGCACATTTTTACGTGTTTTTCATATTCAAATAAGCCATATATATTTTTGATACATTAATGTCTGGATTCTCTTAACGACCTCGGGATCAGAGCCCCAGGCGAAATCCCACGAAGACAAGAGCTTGGCTCCGGCCGGGAATCGAACCCTGGTCGGCAAGCTTGTATAGACAGTGACTAAGCCACTTGGCCAAGTGGCTTAGTCACTGTCTATACAAGCTTGCCGACCAGGGTTCGATTCCTGGCCGGAGCCAAGCTCTTGTCTTCGTGGGATTTCGCCTGGGGCTCTGATCCCGAGGTCGTTAAGAGAATCCAGACATTGATGTATCAAAAAAATATATATGGCTTATTTGAATATATATATATATATATATACATATATATATATATATATATATATATATATATATATATATATATATATATATATATACATATATTTATATATATATAAATATTTATTATATATATATTATATATATATATATGTGTGTGTGCACTTATATAAATATGTATATATATATATATATATATATATATATATATATATATATATATATATATATATATATATATATATATGTGTGTGTGTGTGTGTGTGTGTGTGTGTGTGTGTGTGTGTGTGTGCACCTATATGAATATGTATATATATGCACTTTTATATATATATATATATATATATATATATATATATATATATATATATATATATATATATATATATATATATATATAATGTCAAGCAATAGATTGCCTGACATTATTACCAGGATAATGTCACACATATATATTATTAAATGCTAAGCTACAGCCCTTGTTGGAAAAGCAGGATGCTATAAGCCCAGGGGCCCCAAGAGGGAAAATAGCCCAGTGAGGAAAGGAAACATGAAAAGTAAGAATAGTAACAACATTGAAATAAATATTTTCTATATAAACTATAAAAACTTTAACAAAACAAGAGGAAGAGAAACTAGATAGAACAGTGTGCCCGAGTGTACCCTCAAGCAAGAGAACTCTAACCCAAGACAATGGAAGACCATGGTACAGAGGCTATGGCACTACCCAAGAATAGAGAACAATGGTTTGATTTTGGAGTGTCCTTCTCTTGGAAGAGCTGCTTACCATGGCTAAAGAGTCTTTTCTACCCCTACCAAGAGGAAAGTGGCCACTGAACAATTACATTGCAGTATTTAACCCCTTGGCTGAAGAAGAATTGTTTGGTAATCTTAGTGTTGTCAGGTGTATGAAGTCAGGGGAGAATCTGTAAAGAATAGGCCAGACTATTCGGTGTCTGTGTGGGAAAAGGGAAAGTGAACCGTAACCCGAGAGAAGGATACAATATAATACTGTCTGGCCAGTCAAAGGACTCCATAACTCTAGCGGTGGTATTTCAACGGGCGGCTGGTGCCCTGGCCAACCTACTACCTATATATATATATATATATATATATATATATATATATATATATATATATATATATATATATATATATAGTTTGCTTAAGTATATTATACATAGAAAATAATGGCGTCATTTGAAAAATGAAATTATTTATTACCTGGTTCTTTAATAGCTTTAGACAGTTTCGTCTTTTGAGATTTACTGAGGATTTAGTTAGACCCAACTTGTGAAGGTTTAAATGCTGTTTGTCCCCCCCCCCCCCTTGCCTTATTGTTATATGGGACTTGAAGTTGACACTTCTGATTTTATAATTCTTATGAAGCCTATAGGCCTAGAATCAAAATGAAGAAGAGACTGTGGAGAAATTTCACAAATCGTAACTTTATGCCCAGATAGACACCTTTCATAAATGACAAGATTTGATGCAAATATTTATTGTTGCTACCTGACATGTAGCCATACCCTAGTAGGTTTTAAAGATAAGACGACAGAGTCATATTATTATTATTATTATTATTATTATTATTATTATTATTATTACTGTTGTTGCTGTTGTTGTTGTTATTCGAGATACGTTGCTATTGTAGAATCTGCCCATTATAGGTGTGGGGGAATATGTCTGACCCGATTATAGCTTTCCGATCGTAGATTAAAGTTGGATAATATAGGTAGATTTAATTGTATTTCTGGTACCGAAGATAACACACCACTTCACTTATTTACTTATTCATTTATCATTATTACTTCCACCTTAATAAACTCCTCAAGAGATTAGACCTATATAGGCAGCGTTGACTTTTACCTAAGCTTTGGCTTGAAATAATTTATTGCAAGTTTCGAAACCACGACCCTAACTACCTTTTGCTTCATACACAAAACGACATAAGCAAAACCAATTAATAACTTTGAATTGATAACCCAAATACATAAATGGTTATTATTATTAGACAACAGGACTAAGCTTAGATTATTTTCCCTCTTGAAGCCCTCTTTCCCACTCCGACTATCTACAGACACAGTTCCAGGAATAGTCTCACGGAATCAAGGTGTTCAGAGGGATTCGTGTTTCATTAATGTATTACTTTTTTTCCTGAAATATTATTGTAGCACAAATGTTTTAACTATCTAATATTTTTTCAATAATAAAATTTTTCATAACAGTTGAGCAACTTTGTGCATTCATACACATGTTTACAAAGTGAAATATAAGATTTATTACTAAGTGACAAGCTATGTTCAACGTTGTCCAATGCAATAATAAATAAATAGCAACAGTCTGGCTGCATATTGTAGACGGGAATCCCTCCCCCCACCTCGTGCTCTTTATTAGTAGAGGAAGAGAAGGAAAAGGATAAAAAAGGGAGAGAGAGAGAGAGAGAGAGAGAGAGAGAGAGAGAGAGAGAGAGAGAGAGAGAGAGAGAAGGAAGAGGAGAATTCAACACCAGACCAAAGAAAGCCTGTTGCTGTTTTGCTGGATAACCGGGGGACGTCAGTGACAGGATACTCTCTTTCTATCCTGCCTGTCTCGGAACCCCAAACCGAGAGGTAGTCCTGAATCGGAAGACACCCAAGAGGAAGGATCCTCAACGGAGTCGATTTCTTAGGGCTTGACCCGACCCAGGACTCTCGGAAAACCCGAGTCTCTTTACTTTAGGTTATCCAGGACGATACAGATATCACTGCCATTACTTGTCGGAAAATATTCTCCATTTAAGAAGACTCAAACATTTTATGTAAAGTTTATAGATTGGTTGATAAATTCATGATTTTTTTATGAAGTTTGTTAATTAGGAATCTAGTTGCTTTTAACAATAATCATCTTTGTAGTTATTTATGAATTTTTTATATTTTTTTTAGCAAATAAATCAGTAGTTTTATGGCCGAGGGAAGGCACCCGCTGATGCTATTGCGAGAGTTATTGGGTTCTGTGACGACCGCAAAATAGTACTATATCAGATTCCTCTCTGGTTAAAGCTCATTTTTCCTTTGCTTAATTTTTGAGTCAACACAATATGAATCTCTCTATTAACTTTTAAACTGTTATTTGTTCGAAATTATAACTGTCTAAAGTCCAAAAAATATTTATAGACCATGTTTGATACAATTCTTTGGACACTTCCATTTTACAAAAAGTGAAGTGTGAAGTAGGAGATGACGAATGATGATGAAAAGAGAAGTATTGATTTAAAAACTCGAGATAGAGACGACTGGCGAAATGTAACCGTGGCTGAGGGTCAATAGGACTAGGAAGAGATGATGACCATATATATAATGAATTTTAATTCAAACTCTATAAAATATGAAAATATTAAAACTGGTCCGTTTAATTCATGAAAAGTAACTTCACCAAAATAGTTTCTTTTAATTATTTTTTTCCCTCGGAATCTGAAGTTATCTAAATTTATGGGAAATTGCGTAATCGTTTGTACACTGAAATAGATCATATTTGCTGCTACTGAAGAAACAGGAGGAATACAAATGCTGGATTTTAGAATAATGCACAAAAGCAACGATGTTCCTGCTGACTGTAATGTCAGATATGCCTACAATGCACGTTTAAAGCATGTAGATGCAGAAACTGTAATGTCATATAGGCCTACAATGCAACGTTTAAAACATATTGATGTATTGGTATTGCAGAAGCCATGACTCTGTTTTCTCTCTTTACTCGGATGTTCGAATGGTATTTCTTTTAAAAATTACTCCTCTCATTATTGACTTTTTTCTTATTTTGTGAAAGAGAGATAAAGAGAACTGTTCTTGATCACTTTATTCAAATTTAAGACTTTCCGAGAGAGAGAGAGAGAGAGAGAGAGAGAGAGAGAGAGAGAGAGAGAGAGAGAGAGAGAGAGATAATTTGCCTTCACTTAAATGAAAACTTACTATGCAGCAAATGTAAATGAAGGTAATCTGCCTTTAGGAGATATGGTTATTGTGACAGAGACTAAAAGAAAAATGGCATCTCGTCCGTCCTGGAATTAGACGCCTCGAAGAAAACCGCCATCTCTTAACACTGACTTTCTTTCTTCATAATTTGGGTCATTTCACGTAGCTCATAGATAATGCCAAGGTCTTGATTAAGGTATACAGATCTTGGTTAAGTAAAGCTTTTATGTTTGATACAGGAGGATCATCGGTCCCGTGATGGTTGAGGAGGCTCTAGAGGTGGTGCTTTTGCTTTTGTATCCTCACTTACATCTGCTGCAACTCCTGTTGGAAATAATGATAATAATAATAATGACGGAAAAAAAGTGAAAAAACTAAATTGAAATGTCGTCGACGTAGCCTAATCTTTGGTCCAAAAGAGTTGAAATCATTTCAAAGGAAAACATGACGAGGTTTTTATGCTTTGATATAGGAGCATTTGAAGAATCTTCTTCAACCGAACGAGGTGGCAAAACAGTCCTACTTTATGTCAGGCAGCTGACGCTTAACTGAATGTTGTAAGCTATATTCTAATCTTTCTTTTTATTTTGGCGCTCTGCCTTGTTTCCTTATCTGTGGCTTTCATCTAACTGATTTTATTCTTTAATTAGCGTATTTAAATTGTCTATAGATTCTTGAAACACTTGGGATTTCCTCTTCTCCTCTCACTCAGAGAAACTTGCACACAAGCAAATTACCTCCTCGATTTCAGGGACAAAATTGCTTATACAATTAGTTATCCCATATAATATATGAATAATAAAATCACCTAATAATTATTATATGTTATTTCTACAAACGTATCATTCACATTAATTTCTGAAAATAAATAAAATTTTGTAATTGAAAAATCACATAGAATTTTCTAATATCGATATATTATGAAATTATTTTGATCAGTATTTTGCGTGTAGTTTTCAACGCAAAGCTTTTACTCGAAAGATGTCCTCGGCTGTTATTTTTGGTATCAACCATCATAATTTTTAATAAAAGCTACATTTTATGCATAGCCTAAAACAATTATAGTGGTCTTTAAGTTAGACCTCTTTCCAAGACTTCATTCCGTTCTTTGACCATAAACAAATGCCTTTCATGATGTAAGTTTAAGAGTAATTTTATCATTCCCATTAACCCTGAATTCGGTTGTGATGGAATGAGTTATGACAACCTGTTTTGCTTTTCCAACCATATCCTTGATTCATGGCAGTCCTCTGAAGTTCTCTTCATGTTCCAAAATGTTCTGTATTACTTTCTTTGCACAGGTCACAAACATCATCCCTGCAAGTTTATTTTGAGCAACTTTACCTTTGCTCTCATAATTAGAGATACATTTGAAAATACCTATATTGGAAAGAAACTTTTGTTGGGCTATTTGTCAGTATGTGCTCATTGGGATGGAAGCCTACATGAAATGAGAGCATTGTAATCTAGTGGTTCTAATCTTTTCTAATTCTCGACAGAGTCGACACTTTATGATTATATATATATATATATATATATATATATATATATATATATATATATATATATATATATATACATAGATATGTATATATATAAGTGCGTGTGTGCACTTATATAAATATATATATATATATATATATATATATATATATATATATATATATATATATATATATACATATATATATATATATATATATATATATATATATATATATATATATATATATATATATATGTGTGTATGCACTTATATAAATGTGTGTATATATATATATATATATATATATATATATATATATATATATATATATATATATATATATATATATATATATATGATAAATTTTGCACATTTTTACGTGTTTTTCATATTCAAATAAGCCATATATATTTTTGATACATTAATGTCTGGATTCTCTTAACGACCTCGGGATCAGAGCCCCAGGCGAAATCCCACGAAGACAAGAGCTTGGCTCCGGCCGGGAATCGAACCCTGGTCGGCAAGCTTGTATAGACAGTGACTAAGCCACTTGGCCAAGTGGCTTAGTCACTGTCTATACAAGCTTGCCGACCAGGGTTCGATTCCTGGCCGGAGCCAAGCTCTTGTCTTCGTGGGATTTCGCCTGGGGCTCTGATCCCGAGGTCGTTAAGAGAATCCAGACATTGATGTATCAAAAAAATATATATGGCTTATTTGAATATATATATATATATATATACATATATATATATATATATATATATATATATATATATATATATATATATATATATATATATATATATATATATACATATATTTATATATATATATAAATATTTATTATATATATATTATATATATATATGTGTGTGTGCACTTATATAAATATGTATATATATATATATATATATATATATATATATATATATATATATATATATATATATATATATATATATGTGTGTGTGTGTGTGTGTGTGTGTGTGTGTGTGTGTGTGTGTGCACCTATATGAATATGTATATATATGCACTTTTATATATATATATATATATATATATATATATATATATATATATATATATATATATATATATATATATATATATATATATATGTCAAGCAATAGATTGCCTGACATTATTACCAGGATAATGTCACACATATATATTATTAAATGCTAAGCTACAGCCCTTGTTGGAAAAGCAGGATGCTATAAGCCCAGGGGCCCCAAGAGGGAAAATAGCCCAGTGAGGAAAGGAAACATGAAAAGTAAGAATAGTAACAACATTGAAATAAATATTTTCTATATAAACTATAAAAACTTTAACAAAACAAGAGGAAGAGAAACTAGATAGAACAGTGTGCCCGAGTGTACCCTCAAGCAAGAGAACTCTAACCCAAGACAATGGAAGACCATGGTACAGAGGCTATGGCACTACCCAAGAATAGAGAACAATGGTTTGATTTTGGAGTGTCCTTCTCTTGGAAGAGCTGCTTACCATGGCTAAAGAGTCTTTTCTACCCCTACCAAGAGGAAAGTGGCCACTGAACAATTACATTGCAGTATTTAACCCCTTGGCTGAAGAAGAATTGTTTGGTAATCTTAGTGTTGTCAGGTGTATGAAGTCAGGGGAGAATCTGTAAAGAATAGGCCAGACTATTCGGTGTCTGTGTGGGAAAAGGGAAAGTGAACCGTAACCCGAGAGAAGGATACAATATAATACTGTCTGGCCAGTCAAAGGACTCCATAACTCTAGCGGTGGTATTTCAACGGGCGGCTGGTGCCCTGGCCAACCTACTACCTATATATATATATATATATATATATATATATATATATATATATATATATATATATATATATATATAGTTTGCTTAAGTATATTATACATAGAAAATAATGGCGTCATTTGAAAAATGAAATTATTTATTACCTGGTTCTTTAATAGCTTTAGACAGTTTCGTCTTTTGAGATTTACTGAGGATTTAGTTAGACCCAACTTGTGAAGGTTTAAATGCTGTTTGTCCCCCCCCCCCCTTGCCTTATTGTTATATGGGACTTGAAGTTGACACTTCTGATTTTATAATTCTTATGAAGCCTATAGGCCTAGAATCAAAATGAAGAAGAGACTGTGGAGAAATTTCACAAATCGTAACTTTATGCCCAGATAGACACCTTTCATAAATGACAAGATTTGATGCAAATATTTATTGTTGCTACCTGACATGTAGCCATACCCTAGTAGGTTTTAAAGATAAGACGACAGAGTCATATTATTATTATTATTATTATTATTATTATTATTATTATTATTACTGTTGTTGCTGTTGTTGTTGTTATTCGAGATACGTTGCTATTGTAGAATCTGCCCATTATAGGTGTGGGGGAATATGTCTGACCCGATTATAGCTTTCCGATCGTAGATTAAAGTTGGATAATATAGGTAGATTTAATTGTATTTCTGGTACCGAAGATAACACACCACTTCACTTATTTACTTATTCATTTATCATTATTACTTCCACCTTAATAAACTCCTCAAGAGATTAGACCTATATAGGCAGCGTTGACTTTTACCTAAGCTTTGGCTTGAAATAATTTATTGCAAGTTTCGAAACCACGACCCTAACTACCTTTTGCTTCATACACAAAACGACATAAGCAAAACCAATTAATAACTTTGAATTGATAACCCAAATACATAAATGGTTATTATTATTAGACAACAGGACTAAGCTTAGATTATTTTCCCTCTTGAAGCCCTCTTTCCCACTCCGACTATCTACAGACACAGTTCCAGGAATAGTCTCACGGAATCAAGGTGTTCAGAGGGATTCGTGTTTCATTAATGTATTACTTTTTTTCCTGAAATATTATTGTAGCACAAATGTTTTAACTATCTAATATTTTTTCAATAATAAAATTTTTCATAACAGTTGAGCAACTTTGTGCATTCATACACATGTTTACAAAGTGAAATATAAGATTTATTACTAAGTGACAAGCTATGTTCAACGTTGTCCAATGCAATAATAAATAAATAGCAACAGTCTGGCTGCATATTGTAGACGGGAATCCCTCCCCCCACCTCGTGCTCTTTATTAGTAGAGGAAGAGAAGGAAAAGGATAAAAAAGGGAGAGAGAGAGAGAGAGAGAGAGAGAGAGAGAGAGAGAGAGAGAGAGAGAGAGAGAGAGAGAGAGAGAGAGGAGAATTCAACACCAGACCAAAGAAAGCCTGTTGCTGTTTTGCTGGATAACCGGGGGACGTCAGTGACAGGATACTCTCTTTCTATCCTGCCTGTCTCGGAACCCCAAACCGAGAGGTAGTCCTGAATCGGAAGACACCCAAGAGGAAGGATCCTCAACGGAGTCGATTTCTTAGGGCTTGACCCGACCCAGGACTCTCGGAAAACCCGAGTCTCTTTACTTTAGGTTATCCAGGACGATACAGATATCACTGCCATTACTTGTCGGAAAATATTCTCCATTTAAGAAGACTCAAACATTTTATGTAAAGTTTATAGATTGGTTGATAAATTCATGATTTTTTTATGAAGTTTGTTAATTAGGAATCTAGTTGCTTTTAACAATAATCATCTTTGTAGTTATTTATGAATTTTTTATATTTTTTTTAGCAAATAAATCAGTAGTTTTATGGCCGAGGGAAGGCACCCGCTGATGCTATTGCGAGAGTTATTGGGTTCTGTGACGACCGCAAAATAGTACTATATCAGATTCCTCTCTGGTTAAAGCTCATTTTTCCTTTGCTTAATTTTTGAGTCAACACAATATGAATCTCTCTATTAACTTTTAAACTGTTATTTGTTCGAAATTATAACTGTCTAAAGTCCAAAAAATATTTATAGACCATGTTTGATACAATTCTTTGGACACTTCCATTTTACAAAAAGTGAAGTGTGAAGTAGGAGATGACGAATGATGATGAAAAGAGAAGTATTGATTTAAAAACTCGAGATAGAGACGACTGGCGAAATGTAACCGTGGCTGAGGGTCAATAGGACTAGGAAGAGATGATGACCATATATATAATGAATTTTAATTCAAACTCTATAAAATATGAAAATATTAAAACTGGTCCGTTTAATTCATGAAAAGTAACTTCACCAAAATAGTTTCTTTTAATTATTTTTTTCCCTCGGAATCTGAAGTTATCTAAATTTATGGGAAATTGCGTAATCGTTTGTACACTGAAATAGATCATATTTGCTGCTACTGAAGAAACAGGAGGAATACAAATGCTGGATTTTAGAATAATGCACAAAAGCAACGATGTTCCTGCTGACTGTAATGTCAGATATGCCTACAATGCACGTTTAAAGCATGTAGATGCAGAAACTGTAATGTCATATAGGCCTACAATGCAACGTTTAAAACATATTGATGTATTGGTATTGCAGAAGCCATGACTCTGTTTTCTCTCTTTACTCGGATGTTCGAATGGTATTTCTTTTAAAAATTACTCCTCTCATTATTGACTTTTTTCTTATTTTGTGAAAGAGAGATAAAGAGAACTGTTCTTGATCACTTTATTCAAATTTAAGACTTTCCGAGAGAGAGAGAGAGAGAGAGAGAGAGAGAGAGAGAGAGAGAGAGAGAGAGAGAGAGAGAGATAATTTGCCTTCACTTAAATGAAAACTTACTATGCAGCAAATGTAAATGAAGGTAATCTGCCTTTAGGAGATATGGTTATTGTGACAGAGACTAAAAGAAAAATGGCATCTCGTCCGTCCTGGAATTAGACGCCTCGAAGAAAACCGCCATCTCTTAACACTGACTTTCTTTCTTCATAATTTGGGTCATTTCACGTAGCTCATAGATAATGCCAAGGTCTTGATTAAGGTATACAGATCTTGGTTAAGTAAAGCTTTTATGTTTGATACAGGAGGATCATCGGTCCCGTGATGGTTGAGGAGGCTCTAGAGGTGGTGCTTTTGCTTTTGTATCCTCACTTACATCTGCTGCAACTCCTGTTGGAAATAATGATAATAATAATAATGACGGAAAAAAAGTGAAAAAACTAAATTGAAATGTCGTCGACGTAGCCTAATCTTTGGTCCAAAAGAGTTGAAATCATTTCAAAGGAAAACATGACGAGGTTTTTATGCTTTGATATAGGAGCATTTGAAGAATCTTCTTCAACCGAACGAGGTGGCAAAACAGTCCTACTTTATGTCAGGCAGCTGACGCTTAACTGAATGTTGTAAGCTATATTCTAATCTTTCTTTTTATTTTGGCGCTCTGCCTTGTTTCCTTATCTGTGGCTTTCATCTAACTGATTTTATTCTTTAATTAGCGTATTTAAATTGTCTATAGATTCTTGAAACACTTGGGATTTCCTCTTCTCCTCTCACTCAGAGAAACTTGCACACAAGCAAATTACCTCCTCGATTTCAGGGACAAAATTGCTTATACAATTAGTTATCCCATATAATATATGAATAATAAAATCACCTAATAATTATTATATGTTATTTCTACAAACGTATCATTCACATTAATTTCTGAAAATAAATAAAATTTTGTAATTGAAAAATCACATAGAATTTTCTAATATCGATATATTATGAAATTATTTTGATCAGTATTTTGCGTGTAGTTTTCAACGCAAAGCTTTTACTCGAAAGATGTCCTCGGCTGTTATTTTTGGTATCAACCATCATAATTTTTAATAAAAGCTACATTTTATGCATAGCCTAAAACAATTATAGTGGTCTTTAAGTTAGACCTCTTTCCAAGACTTCATTCCGTTCTTTGACCATAAACAAATGCCTTTCATGATGTAAGTTTAAGAGTAATTTTATCATTCCCATTAACCCTGAATTCGGTTGTGATGGAATGAGTTATGACAACCTGTTTTGCTTTTCCAACCATATCCTTGATTCATGGCAGTCCTCTGAAGTTCTCTTCATGTTCCAAAATGTTCTGTATTACTTTCTTTGCACAGGTCACAAACATCATCCCTGCAAGTTTATTTTGAGCAACTTTACCTTTGCTCTCATAATTAGAGATACATTTGAAAATACCTATATTGGAAAGAAACTTTTGTTGGGCTATTTGTCAGTATGTGCTCATTGGGATGGAAGCCTACATGAAATGAGAGCATTGTAATCTAGTGGTTCTAATCTTTTCTAATTCTCGACAGAGTCGACACTTTATGATTATATATATATATATATATATATATATATATATATATATATATATATATACATAGATATGTATATATATAAGTGCATGTGTGCACTTATATAAATATATATATATATATATATATATATATATATATATATATATATATATATATATATATACATATATATATATATATATATATATATATATATATATATATATATATATATATATATTATGTGTGTATGCACTTATATAAATGTGTGTATATATATATATATATATATATATATATATATATATATATATGATAAATTTTGCACATTTTTACGTGTTTTTCATATTCAAATAAGCCATATATATTTTTGATACATTAATGTCTGGATTCTCTTAACGACCTCGGGATCAGAGCCCCAGGCGAAATCCCACGAAGACAAGAGCTTGGCTCCGGCCGGGAATCGAACCCTGGTCGGCAAGCTTGTATAGACAGTGACTAAGCCACTTGGCCAAGTGGCTTAGTCACTGTCTATACAAGCTTGCCGACCAGGGTTCGATTCCTGGCCGGAGCCAAGCTCTTGTCTTTGTGGGATTTTGCCTGGGGCTCTGATCCCGAGGTCGTTAAGAGAATCCAGACATTGATGTATCAAAAAAATATATATGGCTTATTTGAATATATATATATATATATATATATATATATATATATATATATATATATACATATATATATATATATATATATATATATATATATATATATATATATATATACATATATTTATATATATATATAAATATTTATTATATATATATTATATATATATATGTGTGTGTGCACTTATATAAATATGTATATATATATATATATATATATATATATATATATATATATATATATATATATATATGTGTGTGTGTGTGTGTGTGTGTGTGTGTGTGTGTGTGTGTGTGCACCTATATGAATATGTATATATATGCACTTTTATATATATATTTATATATATATATATATATATATATATATATATATATATATATATATATATATATATATATATATATATATATATATATATATATATATGTCAAGCAATAGATTGCCTGACATTATTACCAGGATAATGTCACACATATATATTATTAAATGCTAAGCTACAGCCCTTGTTGGAAAAGCAGGATGCTATAAGCCCAGGGGCCCCAAGAGGGAAAATAGCCCAGTGAGGAAAGGAAACATGAAAAGTAAGAATAGTAACAACATTGAAATAAATATTTTCTATATAAACTATAAAAACTTTAACAAAACAAGAGGAAGAGAAACTAGATAGAACAGTGTGCCCGAGTGTACCCTCAAGCAAGAGAACTCTAACCCAAGACAATGGAAGACCATGGTACAGAGGCTATGGCACTACCCAAGAATAGAGAACAATGGTTTGATTTTGGAGTGTCCTTCTCTTAGAAGAGCTGCTTACCATGGCTAAAGAGTCTTTTCTACCCCTACCAAGAGGAAAGTGGCCACTGAACAATTACATTGCAGTATTTAACCCCTTGGCTGAAGAAGAATTGTTTGGTAATCTTAGTGTTGTCAGGTGTATGAAGTCAGGGGAGAATCTGTAAAGAATAGGCCAGACTATTCGGTGTCTGTGTGGGAAAAGGGAAAGTGAACCGTAACCCGAGAGAAGGATACAATATAATACTGTCTGGCCAGTCAAAGGACTCCATAACTCTAGCGGTGGTATTTCAACGGGCGGCTGGTGCCCTGGCCAACCTACTACCTATATATATATATATATATATATATATATATATATATATATATATATATATATATATAGTTTGCTTAAGTATATTATACATAGAAAATAATGGCGTCATTTGAAAAATGAAATTATTTATTACCTGGTTCTTTAATAGCTTTAGACAGTTTCGTCTTTTGGGATTTACTGAGGATTTAGTTAGACCCAACTTGTGAAGGTTTAAATGCTGTTTGTCCCCCCCCCCCCTTGCCTTATTGTTATATGGGACTTGAAGTTGACACTTCTGATTTTATAATTCTTATGAAGCCTATAGGCCTAGAATCAAAATGAAGAAGAGACTGTGGAGAAATTTCACAAATCGTAACTTTATGCCCAGATAGACACCTTTCATAAATGACAAGATTTGATGCAAATATTTATTGTTGCTACCTGACATGTAGCCATACCCTAGTAGGTTTTAAAGATAAGACGACAGAGTCATATTATTATTATTATTATTATTATTATTATTATTATTATTATTATTACTGTTGTTGCTGTTGTTGTTGTTATTCGAGATACGTTGCTATTGTAGAATCTGCCCATTATAGGTGTGGGGGAATATGTCTGACCCGATTATAGCTTTCCGATCGTAGATTAAAGTTGGATAATATAGGTAGATTTAATTGTATTTCTGGTACCGAAGATAACACACCACTTCACTTATTTACTTATTCATTTATCATTATTACTTCCACCTTAATAAACTCCTCAAGAGATTAGACCTATATAGGCAGCGTTGACTTTTACCTAAGCTTTGGCTTGAAATAATTTATTGCAAGTTTCGAAACCACGACCCTAACTACCTTTTGCTTCATACACAAAACGACATAAGCAAAACCAATTAATAACTTTGAATTGATAACCCAAATACATAAATGGTTATTATTATTAGACAACAGGACTAAGCTTAGATTATTTTCCCTCTTGAAGCCCTCTTTCCCACTCCGACTATCTACAGACACAGTTCCAGGAATAGTCTCACGGAATCAAGGTGTTCAGAGGGATTCGTGTTTCATTAATGTATTACTTTTTTTCCTGAAATATTATTGTAGCACAAATGTTTTAACTATCTAATATTTTTTCAATAATAAAATTTTTCATAACAGTTGAGCAACTTTGTGCATTCATACACATGTTTACAAAGTGAAATATAAGATTTATTACTAAGTGACAAGCTATGTTCAACGTTGTCCAATGCAATAATAAATAAATAGCAACAGTCTGGCTGCATATTGTAGACGGGAATCACTCCCCCCACCTCGTGCTCTTTATTAGTAGAGGAAGAGAAGGAAAAGGATAAAAAAGGGAGAGAGAGAGAGAGAGAGAGAGAGAGAGAGAGAGAGAGAGAGAGAGAGAGAGAGAGAGAGAGAGAGAGAGAGAGGAAGAGGAGAATTCAACACCAGACCAAAGAAAGCCTGTTGCTGTTTTGCTGGATAACCGGGGGACGTCAGTGACAGGATACTCTCTTTCTATCCTGCCTGTCTCGGAACCCCAAACCGAGAGGTAGTCCTGAATCGGAAGACACCCAAGAGGAAGGATCCTCAACGGAGTCGATTTCTTAGGGCTTGACCCGACCCAGGACTCTCGGAAAACCCGAGTCTCTTTACTTTAGGTTATCCAGGACGATACAGATATCACTGCCATTACTTGTCGGAAAATATTCTCCATTTAAGAAGACTCAAACATTTTATGTAAAGTTTATAGATTGGTTGATAAATTCATGATTTTTTTATGAAGTTTGTTAATTAGGAATCTAGTTGCTTTTAACAATAATCATCTTTGTAGTTATTTATGAATTTTTTATATTTTTTTTAGCAAATAAATCAGTAGTTTTATGGCCGAGGGAAGGCACCCGCTGATGCTATTGCGAGAGTTATTGGGTTCTGTGACGACCGCAAAATAGTACTATATCAGATTCCTCTCTGGTTAAAGCTCATTTTTCCTTTGCTTAATTTTTGAGTCAACACAATATGAATCTCTCTATTAACTTTTAAACTGTTATTTGTTCGAAATTATAACTGTCTAAAGTCCAAAAAATATTTATAGACCATGTTTGATACAATTCTTTGGACACTTCCATTTTACAAAAAGTGAAGTGTGAAGTAGGAGATGACGAATGATGATGAAAAGAGAAGTATTGATTTAAAAACTCGAGATAGAGACGACTGGCGAAATGTAACCGTGGCTGAGGGTCAATAGGACTAGGAAGAGATGATGACCATATATATAATGAATTTTAATTCAAACTCTATAAAATATGAAAATATTAAAACTGGTCCGTTTAATTCATGAAAAGTAACTTCACCAAAATAGTTTCTTTTAATTATTTTTTTCCCTCGGAATCTGAAGTTATCTAAATTTATGGGAAATTGCGTAATCGTTTGTACACTGAAATAGATCATATTTGCTGCTACTGAAGAAACAGGAGGAATACAAATGCTGGATTTTAGAATAATGCACAAAAGCAACGATGTTCCTGCTGACTGTAATGTCAGATATGCCTACAATGCACGTTTAAAGCATGTAGATGCAGAAACTGTAA
>NC_090736.1:142481805-142494305 GCF_036898095.1 Palaemon carinicauda | reverse complement strand
ATTACTTCCACCTTAATAAACTCCTCAAGAGATTAGACCTATATAGGCAGCGTTGACTTTTACCTAAGCTTTGGCTTGAAATAATTTATTGCAAGTTTCGAAACCACGACCCTAACTACCTTTTGCTTCATACACAAAACGACATAAGCAAAACCAATTAATAACTTTGAATTGATAACCCAAATACATAAATGGTTATTATTATTAGACAACAGGACTAAGCTTAGATTATTTTCCCTCTTGAAGCCCTCTTTCCCACTCCGACTATCTACAGACACAGTTCCAGGAATAGTCTCACGGAATCAAGGTGTTCAGAGGGATTCGTGTTTCATTAATGTATTACTTTTTTTCCTGAAATATTATTGTAGCACAAATGTTTTAACTATCTAATATTTTTTCAATAATAAAATTTTTCATAACAGTTGAGCAACTTTGTGCATTCATACACATGTTTACAAAGTGAAATATAAGATTTATTACTAAGTGACAAGCTATGTTCAACGTTGTCCAATGCAATAATAAATAAATAGCAACAGTCTGGCTGCATATTGTAGACGGGAATCCCTCCCCCCACCTCGTGCTCTTTATTAGTAGAGGAAGAGAAGGAAAAGGATAAAAAGAGAGAGAGAGAGAGAGAGAGAGAGAGAGAGAGAGAGAGAGAGAGAGAGAGAGAGAGAGAGAGAGAGAGAGAGAGAAGGAAGAGGAGAATTCAACACCAGACCAAAGAAAGCCTGTTGCTGTTTTGCTGGATAACCGGGGGACGTCAGTGACAGGATACTCTCTTTCTATCCTTTCTGTCTCGGAACCCCAAACCGAGAGGTAGTCCTGAATCGGAAGACACCCAAGAGGAAGGATCCTCAACGGAGTCGATTTCTTAGGGCTTGACCCGACCCAGGACTCTCGGAAAACCCGAGTCTCTTTACTTTAGGTTATCCAGGACGATACAGATATCACTGCCATTACTTGTCGGAAAATATTCTCCATTTAAGAAGACTCAAACATTTTATGTAAAGTTTATAGATTTGTTGAAAAATTCATGATTTTTTTATGAAGTTTGATAATTAAGAATTTAGTTGCCTTTCATAATAATCATCATTATAGCTATTTATGAATTTTAAATATTTTTTTAGCAAATAAATCAGTTTTTTGATGGTCAATGGTAGGCACCCATTGATACTATTGCGAAAGTTATTGGGTACTGTCAGATCCCTCGCTGGATAAAGCACATTTTCCCTTTAATTAATTTTCGAGTCAACACAATATGAATCTCTTTATTAACTTTTAAAGGACAAAACTGGATAACACTATTCCTATTTAAATATGATTTAAAAAAAATAGTTTACTTATAAAATAATTGATTAAAATTTTGTTTTAATGTACTGTACAAAAGAGGAAAATCAAATAAATAGATTCGAAGAGTAGACTCGTGCGGCCGACCCTGTTATACAATGGGGATAATGAGGTCCAAAGAAGCAGTCTGTTACTTGAATAGCTAAACTCTTCTAGAGTCGATGCTATGCAATAACACTATAGCTGTTAGGAACCTTGTTTTCAATTATGGCTCAGCAATAGCTTATCAGGAAGCAGCGGGTTCTCTGGTGTGTTACAATAAGTCTTAAACGATTAAAACATATTATTTACAAGAACAATATCAAGTCGACCTTTCAGGGGTCGGAAGTTCAGTCTGAACACTGTGTCACTGAGATGTGCTTTAAAGATAAAAGACTTTTCACCCTCAAATTCAATACTCCATATTTGTTAGGCCTATAAATATTTCCCTTCCTTAACTTGAATATCCATCGAACAGTCACAAATAATTTCCAAGATTTCACTATAACTATTGTTTGTTCGTAATTATGACTGTCTAAGGTCCAAACAATATCAGTAGACCATGTTTGATACAGTTCTTTGGAAACTTCAATTTTAAAGCATGTGATGTATGAAGTAGATAATGAATGGAGAAGTATTGATTTAAAAGCTCAAGATAGAGACGGCTGGCGAAATGTAACTGGGGTCGTTAGGGTCAATAGGCCTAGGAAAAGATGATGACCATATATATAATGAATTTTAATTCAAACTCTTTAAAATATTAAAATATTAAAACTGGTCAGTTTAATTCATGAAAAGTAACTCATCAACATAGTTTCTCTTAATTATTTTTTTCCCTTGGAATCTGAAGTTGTCTTAATTTCTGGGAAATTGCGTAATGGTTTGTACACTGAAATAGATCATATTTGCTGCTACTGAAGAAACACAAGAGGAATATAAATGCTTGATTTTAGAATACTGCACAAAAGCAACGATGTGCCGGTTATGTCAGGTAGGCCTACAATGCAACGCTCTATAGCTGCAGAAGCTGTGATGTCATATAGACGTACTTTGCAACGCTTAAAACATGTAAATGCAGAAGTTATAATGTCAGATATGCCTACAATGCAACGCTTAAAACATGTAGATGCAGAGCTGTAATGTCATATAGGCCTACAATTCAACGTTGAAAACATGTAAATGCAGAAGCTATAATGTCAGATAGGCCTACAATGCAACGTTTAAAACATATTGATGTATTGTAGAAGCCATGACTTCGTTTTCTCTCTTTCCTCAGATGTTCTAATGGTATTTCTTTTAAAAATTAGTATGCCTTCACCTAAATGAAAACTTACTATGCAGAAAATGTAAATTAAGATAATCTGCCTTTAGGAGATATGATTATTGTGACAGACTAAAAGAAAAATGGCATCTCATCCGTCTGGAACTTTTCAGGTTTTTTTTTTTTTCGTAACTCATTGATAAAGCCAAGGTCTTTAGTAAGGTCTACAGATCTTGGTTAAGTAAAAATTTTATGTTTGATACAGGAGGATCATCGGTGCCATGATGGTTGAGGAGGCTTTAGAGGTGGTGCTTTTGCTTTTGTATCTTCACTTAATCTGCTGCAACCCCTGTTGGAAAAAATGATATAGTAATGACAGGAAAAGTGAAAAATCAAATTTGAAATCTCGTTGACGTAGCCTAATCCTTGGCCCAAAAGAGTTGAAAAAATTTAAAAGGAAAACATGGCGAGGTTTTTATGTTTTGATGTAGCATCATTTGAAGAATCTTCTTCAACCGAGAGAAGTGGCAAGAAAAGACTCGGTCTTACGAATACGTTGGGCAGCTTACGGTTAACTGAATGTTATTCAAACTTGCTAAGCCATTTTCTATTTATTTTTTCTATTTGTGGCGCTCTTCCTTTTCCCCTTATCTGTGGCTTTGATCTAACTGATTTTATTCTTTAATTAACGTATTTAAATTGGGTATAGATAGTTGAAACACTTGGGATTTCCTCTACCTCTTTCTCGTTGCTGCTCCTCTCACTCCGAGCAACTTGCACAGAAACAAATTATCTCCTCGATTTCAGTGACAAAATAGCATATATAATTAGTTATTCCTTATGTGAATAATTAAATCTCCTAACAAATATATATTATTTCTATAAAAGTATAATTCACATCAATTTCGGAATATAATTAAGATTTTAAATGTTTTATAATTAGAAAATCGCATAGATATTTAGAATGACGATATATAATGAAATTTTTTTTGATGGGTATTATACGTGCAGTTTTTCTCAACATCATCATTATTATTATTATTATTATTATCAATAAAAGCTACGTTTTATGCTTAGCCTAAAACATTTATAGTGGTCTTGGACCTTTACCAAGAAATAATAGTTTTCTTTGACTATAAACAACTGTCTCTCTTGATGAAAGATTAAAAATAATTCTTTTATTCCATTTTACCCCAAATTCGGTTGAGATGAAATTAGTTATGGTATCCTAGTTTGCTTTTCCAACCATTTCCTTGTTTCATGGCCGTCTTCTAAACTTGTACATCATATCCACTTTTGTAACTCGTTCTCTCCACGTTCCAAATTGTTCTGTATTACTTTCTTTGCACAGGTCACAAACATCATCGCTGCAAGTTTACCCTTGCTCTCATTGTTAGAGATAAATTTGAAAATACAATATTGGAAAGAAACTATGGTTGGGCTATTTGTCAGAATATGTGCATGTGGAAGGAAGACTAGATGAAATGAGAGCACATAATCCATTGGTTTTAACCTTTTCTAATTCACGACAAAGTCTATATATATATATATATATATATATATATATATATATATATATATATATATATATATATATATATATATATATATATATATATATATATATATATATATATATATATATATATATATATATATAATGTCAAGTGATAAATTGCTTGACATTAATACCAGAATGAATATCTACGCAGGCAGTTCCAGGAATAGTCTCATGGAATCACGGTGTTCAGAGGGATTTGTGCTTCATTAACGTTTTTTTTTTTTTCTTTTCTGAAAGGATATTGTAGCACGATTGTTTTAACGATCTAATATTTTTTCAATAATAAAATTTTTCATATCAGTTCACCAACTTTGTTTCATACATATACATGTTTACAAAGTGAAATATAAGATTTATCACTAAGTGAGAAGTTATGTTCAACGCTTGTCCCATGCATAAATAAGTATCAACAGTCTGGCTGCATACTGTTCACGTTAACCCCCCCCCCCCTTCCCTTGTGCCCTGTATTAGTACAGGAAGAAAAGAATGAGAGAGAGAGAGAGAGAGAGAGAGAGAGAGAGAGAGAGAGAGAGAGAGAGAGAGAGAGAGAGAGAGAGAGAGAGAGAGAGAGATGAATTCAACACCAGACCATAGAAAGCCTGTTGCTGTTTTGCTGGATAACCGGGGGACGTCAGTGACAGGATACTCTCTTTCTATCCTGCCTGTCTCGGAACCCCAAACCGAGAGGTAGTCCTGAATCGGAAGACACCCAAGAGGAAGGATCCTCAACGGAGTCGATTTCTTAGGGCTTGACCCGACCCAGGACTCTCGGAAAACCCGAGTCTCTTTACTTTAGGTTATCCAGGACGATACAGATATCACTGCCATTACTTGTCGAAAAATATTCTCTATTTAAGAAGACTCAAACATTTTATGCAAAGTTTATAGATTTGTTGAAAAATTCATAATTTCTTACAAAGATTAATAATTAGGAATCTAGTTGCCTTCTAGTAATAATCATCATTATAGCTATTTATGAATTTTTGATATTTTTTTTAGCAAATAAATCAGTAGTTTTATGGCCGAGGGTCGGCACCCGCTGATGCTATTGCGAGAGTTGTTGTGTGTGTGTGTGTGTGTGTGTAGATTGCCATGCAAATAGCATGACACGGGCTCTTGCCGCTGGGCAGCCCGTAAGAGGATTGGGTTTGTAAAAGGTATACTCCAAGGAGTAAAATTTGTGTTAATAAAAGGAACGTTAGGTAAAAATAGGAAAAGGAATGTCAGGTAAAGGATAGGTAAAGGAAATGATATGTAAGGATGATGAATGAAAGATGGAATGGAATGGAATGGTACAAGACGTGACAAGGGGTAGATAGTAACCCGAAAAGGGGGTCTCCCTTTTAGGTCCACGAAAGAAAGTTTTTAGTCAGAGGATAAAGTATTGATAGTAGTAAGTCCCAGTAAGTAAAAGAGACTGGGAGAGGAGTGAAGGAAATTTTAGCAGGAGAGTAAAGGAGTAGGTTTAAACAAAGAAGTTTATTCCTGCTCTTGTGATGGAAAAGGGGGAGGGGGCCAAAACTGTGCTGCGCTCGGTCAGCTGGCACGAGAAAGGCCCCCAAAGGATATGGATGGATGTGGGAGTATGAGGAAAAAAGGATAAAGGAGATAGGAAAAACAAGAGCTGTTTCCTTGTGAGGAAGACAGCCTTATAATAGCTATTCTCCTTTTAGGATTAGGGAATTTGAAAGGAGAGGATTACAAGCAGGGAAGGATTATCTCTGCTCAGTGGCTGGAAACTGGAATTGTTGCAGGAATTGCTGGAAGGTGGGGGTTGATGAGAGGGAGAGGACTTTAGTAAGGATCTGGAAGGCGATAGGTATGAGGTCCTGCAAGGTGAGAGACTCAATTGCTTGAGTCAAGGTTTGGGAAGGGGATGAGGATAAAGGTCGTTGCTGGTCCCTTTGGGGAGCAGTTGCAGGTCGGTGCTGATCCTTCTTAGGAACAGTTGCAGGTCGTTGCTGGTCCTTCTTAGGAGCAGTTGTAGGTGTAGATGCAGAAACAGTTGTAGGTGTAGATGCAGGAGTAGGAGTTGGCTGAGTTGGTCTTCTCTGGCGAGGAGTTCTCTGTTCTTTAGGTGGCTGGGATGGAGCTGGTTTATTTTGGTTTGAAGAGGATGTATTCTTAATAGCTGATATCCTCTTGAGACGCTCTGGGCAGCGCTTATTCCAAGCATGGTGTGGCTTGGAACAATTGGGGCACTTGGATGTGGTTTGACGTCCTTCTTTATGGGCCTTTATGCACACTTCTGTGCTATGTCGCTGGCTGCAGATACCACAGATAATGGGGCCTCTGCATTCTTCTTTATGATGTCCAAAGCGTTGGCATCTGTAGCATCGAAGGGGCTCAGGTGTATATTCCTCGATGGGGAAAGTACCCCAGACTCCTAAGTCCAGTTTGGAAGGAACTGGACCTATAAAGGTGGCAATTAGGCGTCTAACAGGAACGTCATCCTTGCTTGTGCAGCGAACAGCACAGTCAATATTGTTGCACGAGGTTACAATGGAGATAGGCATCGTCACAGGATACCTGGTAATGACTGCCTTCTTCCTGATAAAAACAGGATCCAGCAGTGTTAAGGTGGAGTCTTCCTGAAGGAATCTGGCTGTCTCAATGTCCTTGGGATAGATGATAAGGTCACCTTTCCTGTTAGGTCTTGCAGTGAGTTTCATGCCAGGCTTAGCAGCCATGGCAGCAACAGAGGCATAAGAGAGTTCATTGTTTGCCTGTGAAAGTCGAAACTTTGGCAGAGGCTTCTTTGGCTGTGTAGCTGGGATGTTTTCTTGTATGGCAGTGGCTTCTTGCAGGAGTGTCTGGAGGCAGTCTGTGCAGTTGCAGTCGGTGGAGTGGGCCCCTTGTTCGGTCTCCATGGCATTGGAGGACTCAGGCTCGTAGGTAGAAGGAATGACTGCTGTTGCACCTGATTGCTGAGGAGTTGTAGGGACAGACAAGGACGAGTCTGTGCTCTCAGTCCTTGGAGTCACAATAGGTGATGTTGGGGCTAATTCTGGCATTGGTGAAGATTGGGCAGAAGTCTTCTTCCTTTTGTTCTTTTTATCCATGGCATGAGCCCATGTATTATACTCAATGATTTTATCACAAGCATCTTTGCAACCTTCACAGTTACAGCAGACATGGTGATTTTGTACTTCCTGATTCGGATAAAGGTTCCTTGTTGCTAAGGCTCTAAAGATCTCAGCTCGGCGCTCCTGGTAAGCTAAACAGCTATCACAGTCACAAACTTGGCCATTGAAGTAGTCTTCACAATGACGACTTTTAAGTGGATAGAAACTCCATGCCTTGTTTCCCATATGAGCAACGGACATTGTGGTTGAACTCTACGGGAATCACAGTGAAAATTTCGGTAGGTTACGATGCACATAATCCACGAGATGTTGTCGACACCGAGTCTAAGCGAACCAGAGTTGTTGGGTTCTGTGACGACCGCAAAATAGTACTATATCAGATTCCTCTCTGGTTAAAGCTCATTTTTCCTTTGCTTAATTTTCGAGTCAACATAATATGAATCTCCTTATTAACTTTTAAATGACAAAACTGGATAACACTATTTCTATTTACATATGATTCCAAAAAAATAGTTTATTTATAATATTATTGATTAAAATTTTGTGTTAATGTACTGTACAAAAGAGGAAAATCAAATAAATAGATTCAGAGAGTTGACTAGAGCGGCCGACCTTGTTATACAATGGGGATAATGACGTCGAAAGAAGCAGTCTGTTACTTGAATAGCTAAACTCTTCTAGAGTCGATGCTTTGCAATGAGAGTATAGCTGTTAGGAACCTTGTTTTCAATTATGGCTCAGCAATAGCTTATCAGGAAGCAGCGGGTTCTCTGGTGTGTTGCAATAACTCTTAAACGATTAAAACATATTATTTACAAGAACAATATCAAGTCGTCCTTTCAGGGGTCGGAAGTTTAGTCTGAACACTGTGTCAGTGAGATGTGCTTTAAAGATAAAAGACTTTTCACTCTTAACTGCAATACTCCATATTTGTTAGGCCTATAAATATTTCCCTTCCTTAACTTGAATATCCATCGAACAGTCACAAATAATATCCTAGATTTCACTATAACTGTTGTTTTTTCGTAATTATGACTGTCTAAGGTCCAAACAATAGCAGTAGACCATGTTTGATTAAATTCTTTGGAAACTTCAATTTTACCGAATGTGAAGTGTGAAGCAGGAGAGGAGATGACGAATGAAGAAGTATAGATTTAAAAGCTCAAAATAGAGACGACTGGCGAAATGTAACCGGAGCCCTTTGCGTCAATGGGCGTAGAAGATGATGATGATATATATAATGAATTTTAATTCAAACTGGTTAAAATATATAAGATATTAATACTGGTCATTTTAATTCTTGAAAAGTTACTAAAATAAAATAGTTTCTCTTCAATTTTTTTTCTCAGAATCTGAAGTTGTCTAAATTGAGGGGAAATTGCGTAATCGTTTGTACACTAAAATAGATCTTACATGCTGCTACTGAAGAAACGCAGGAGGAATATAAATACTGGATTTTAGAATACTGCACAAAAGCAACGATGTTTCTGCCGACTGTAATGTCAGGTAGGCCTCAATGCAACGCTCTATTGATGCAGTAGCTGTAATGTCATATAGGTCTACTATACAATGCTTAAAACACGTAGATGCAGAAGCTGTAATGTGAAATAGGCCTACAATGCAACGTTTAAAACACATTGATGCAAAAGCTGTAATGTCAAATAGGTCTACAATGCAACGCTTAAAACATTGATGTAGAAGCCATGACTGTTTTTCTCTTTCCTCGGGTGTTCGAATGGTATTTCTTTTAAAAATTACTCTTTTCAATATTGCCTTTTTTCTTATTTGGGGAAAGAGAGATAAAGAGAACTATCCTCAATGAGAGAGAGAGAGAGAGAGAGAGAGAGAGAGAGAGAGAGAGAGAGAGAGAGAGAGAGAGAGATGCCTTTGCCTAAACGAAAACTTACTATGCAGCAAATGTAAATTAGAATATTCTGTCTTTAGGAGATATGATTATTTTATCAGACTAAAAGAAAAATGGCATCTCATCCTTCCGGGACTTTGACGCCACGAAGGAAACCGCTATCACTTCACAGTGACTTTCTTCATAATTTGGGTCATTTTTCGTAAGTCATTGGCAAAGCCAAGGTGTTTATCAAGGTCTATAGATGTAGGTTAAGTAAAGCTTTTATGTTTGATACAGGAGGATAATTGGTCCCGTGATGGTTGAGGAGGCTCTAGAGGTGGTGCTTTTGCTTTTCTATCTTTACTTAATAGGCTGCAACCCCAGTTTTTATTATTATTATTATTATTATTATTATTATTATTATTATTATTATTATTATTATTATTATTATTTGCTAAACTACAATGCTAGTTGGAAATAATGATAATAATAATGACAGAAAAAGTGATAAATCAAAATTGAAATCTTGTCGACATAGTCTAATCCTTGGCCCAAAAGAGTTGAAAACATTTAAAAGGAAAACGTGACGAGGTTTTTATGCTTTGATGTAGGAGCATTTGAAGAATCTTCTTCAACCGAACTTTGTGGCAAAAAAAAAAAAAAAAAAAAAAAAAAAAAAAAAAAAAAAAAAAAAAAAAAAAAAAAAAAAAAAAAAAAGAAGACTCAGTCCTACGAATACGTTAGGCAGTTGATGCTTAGCTGAATGTTGTACAAACTCGCTTATTAAGCCATTTTCTAATCTTTCTTTTTAGTTGTGACACTCTTCCTTATTTCTCCATCTGTGGATTTGACCTAACTTATTTTATTCTTTAATTAGCGTATTTTAATTGTCTATAGATACTTGAAACACTTGGGATTACCTCTGCTCCTTTCTCAGAACAACTTTCACAGAAGCAAATTATCTCCTCGATTTCAGGGACAAAAATGCTTATACAATTAGTTATCCCATATAGAAATAATTAAATTGCATAATAAATATATATTATTTCTATAAAAGTATAATTCACATTAATTTCAGAATATAATTTAATTATTAATGGTTTTATGATTAAAAAATCACATAGATATTCAGAATATCGATATATTATGAAATTATTTTTATGGGTATTGAGCGTGCAGTTTCACCTAACAGGCCACGTCCGATTCCTTTCCTAACATTTACTTTTGGTATCGACTATATTCATTCATAATAGAAGCTCCGCAATATTCATAGACTATAACAAATATAACGGTCTAAGGCCTTTTTTCCAAGATTTTATTGTTATCTTTGACCATAAACAACTGTCTTTCTTTATGGAAGTTCAAGAGTAATTTTATTGTTTCAATTTACCCTGAATTCGGTTGTGATGAAATCAGCTGTGGCAACCTATTATGCTTTTCCAACCATTACTTTTTTCACGGCCGTCTTCTGCAATTATGCGACATATCCACTCGTGTATCTCATTCTCTCTACGTTCCATGATCTCCTGTAGTACTTCCTTTGCACAGGTCACAAATTTCATCTCTCCATTTCCTTCTGAAATTTGCTTTTATTTAGAGCAGGTTTATCCTTGCTGTCATTTATAGATAGAATTTTTAAAATTCCTTTATTGGAAAGAAACTTTGATTGGGCTATTTGTTAAAGTATGTACCTTATTCTAACAGTAACTCAATCTAACTCATTATATCTTATTTCAACACTTCAAGTATATCTAAGTCATTATACCCTATTTCAACACTTGGTTGAATTTTTTTTTTTTTTTTTTTTTTTTTGTTGAACAGGCTGACATAAGTCGTTTTTAGTTTATATATGAAATATATGTTTTTGCTGTTGTTACTGTTTTTAAAATATTTGATGTGAATTGTTCATTATTTCTCATGTCGTTTATTTATTTCCTTATTTACTTTCGTCACTGGGCTATTATTCCCCGTTGGAACCCTAGGGCTTATGGCATCCTGCTTTTCCAAGTAAGGTTGTGGCTTAGCTACCAATAAAAGTAATAATAATAATAATAATAATAATAATATTAGTAATAATAATGATAGTAATAGTAATAATAATAATAATAATAATAATAATAACAATAATAATAGAAATAATAATAATTATAAAAATAATAATAGTGTAATTACTATTTTTTGGTTATAACTAATCACAAGATTATTTATGTAAAGCAACAATAATTAATTGATTCATAGTTAATAATTAGTCCATTAACCAAAAAACAAGATATTTTAAGACAAAAATAAAAGTTTATTCAGCAACCAAAGTGTCCATAGAAAAGCAGGATCGTATTGCATTATAAATAGAAATCGAATTTCTATGAAATATTCGCTTAAAAAAAACTACATATTTCTCTCAGTGGAAAATAATGGAATGATTTTTTGATTATGGACTGAATCAAAATGATTTTTGCTATTTGTCTGAAATGACTTTATTTTAGTAATTGTAAATAAAGTGATTGTTTTCTTTGTTACCGTAGTAGCAAAGTGTTTGAACTTTTATTTATTGAAATGATATATATATATATATATATATATATATATATATATATATATATATATATATATACATATATATATGTATATATAAATATATATATATATATATATATATATATATATATATATATATATATATATATGTATGTATGTATGTATGTATATATACACAGGATATTTATCCCCTATATGATAAAGATCAAGTGTCTGGTTTTATATATATATATATATATATATATATATATATATATATATATATATATATTTATATACGTATATATATACATATATATATATATATTTATATATATATATATATATATATATATATATATATATATATATATGTATAAATTTATCTTCGGTTATGCTCAGCTCTTCCAGTTCCTCGGATTTGGGGGGAGTAGTCATACCCTGGTGAGAGGGGCTGGCGAGTGAGTGCATATAAAAATATTTAACCGTCATTTTTGACAGGTCGCCTACACTAATATACTTATATATGTATATATATATATATATATATATATATATATATATATATATATATATATATATATATATATATGCATGTATGTATATATGTATGTATATATATATATATATATATATATATATATATATATATATATATATATATATATATATATATATATATATATATATATATCAAATCTCTTAATGTTGTGTAAGAATCTAAGGCAATATTTCTCCGGACAAACTGAGCTATTTACGTTTTTCCTTTAATGTTTCTTATCGATATATATTTAGAATAATTTTTTTACGTTATTTTTCGTTAAGTCTATAGTCGATGCAGAGATTCCGGGTAAAATAAGCCCCACCCACTGATGACGTCATATCCAATCATGTTGTCTTCCG
>NC_090736.1:142469305-142474305 GCF_036898095.1 Palaemon carinicauda | reverse complement strand
TTCTGGTAATTCTATGAATTAACAAACTGTTGAATGTATTGTCAATTCTTGTTCGTGATTGCCAGTCATTCAACTGCCCTGCAATTAACTTCTTTCTCAGGTCAAATCCGATTTCAATGATTGAACTTCGACCTTTTGAGAATGGTCGGTCAAGCCAAGTGACCCTCTTTGATTCCAAATGGACTTAGCAACCCACTCGAATTCCAAAGAGATTTCATAACATGATGTATTTTTAATACTCTACTTATGAGGGAGCGAATCTAATCAGCTTTTCGTGGAAAAGTTAATTCTGACACTTGACGATACTAAGAGTTCTGGATCTTTTTTTTTATGATACGAAGCACCGATCTCCAGTATCGAAAGCAGCAAATCCATTTTTTCCCCTGCTGTTTTTTCTCTTATTTCTTCTGTTTCGGAAACTGTGCTAATGTTAGAAGGGGACCTTTAATTTTTTTTATTTCTTCTGTTTCGGAAACCGTTTGAATATTAGAAGGTGACCTTTAATATTTTTTTTTTCTTATTTCTTCTATTTCTGGAACCGTGGTAATGTTGGAAGGGCACCTTTTTTTGCTCTTATTTCTTCTGTTTCTGAAACCGTGCTAATGTTAGAAGGGGACCATTTTTCTCTTATTTATTTTGTTTCAAAAACAGTGCTAATGTTAGAAGGGGAATTTTTTTTCTCTTATTTCTTCTATTTCTGACACCGTGCTAATGTTAGAAGGGGACCTTTTTTTTCTCTTATTTCTTCTGTTTCTGAAATCGTTTTAATGTTAGAAGGGGGCCTTTTTTTCTCTTATTAGTTCTGTTTCAGAATCAGTGCTAATGTTAGAAGGGGGCCTTTTTTTTCTCTTATTTCTTCTGTTTCTGAAATCGTTTTAATGTTAGAAGGGGGCCTTTTTTTCTCTTATTTCTTCTGTTTCTGAAATCGTTTTAATGTTAGAAGGGGGCCTTTTTTTCTCTTATTAGTTCTGTTTCAGAATCAGTGCTAATGTTAGAAGGGGACCTTTTTTCTCTTATTTCTTCTGTTCCTGAAACCGTTTTAATGTTAAAAGGGGACCTTTTTTCCTCTTATTTCTTGTGTTTCTGAAACCGTTTTAATGTTAGAAGGGGACCTTTTTTCCTCTTATTTCTTCTATTTCTGAGACCGTTTTAATGTTAGAAGGGGACCTTTTTTTCTCTCTTTATTTCTTCTGTTTCTGAAACCGTGCTAATGTTATAAGGGGACTTTTTTCTTACTCATTTCTTCTGTTTCTGAAACCGTTTTGATGTTAGAAGGGGACCTTTTTTCCTCTTATTTCTTCTGTTTCTGAAACCGTTTTAATGTTAGAAGGGGACCTTTTTTCCTCTTATTCCTTCTGTTTCTGAAACCGTTTTGATGTTAGAAGGGGACCTTTTTTCCTCTTATTCCTTCTGTTTCTGAAACCGTTTTAATGTTAGAAGGGGACCTTTTTTCCTCTTATTTCTTCTGTTTCTGAAACCGTTTTAATGTTAGAAGGGGACCTTTTTTCCTCTTATTTCTTCTGTTTCTGAAACCGTTTTAATGTTAGAAGGGGACCTTTTTTCCTCTTATTTCTTCTGTTTCTGAAACCGTTTTAATGTTAGAAGGGGACCTTTTTTCCTCTTATTTCTTCTGTTTCTGAAACCGTTTTAATGTTAGAAGGGGACCTTTTTTCCTCTTATTTCTTCTGTTTCTGAAACCGTTTTGATGTTAGAAGGGGACCTTTTTTCCTCTTATTCCTTCTGTTTCTGAAACCGTTTTAATGTTAGAAGGGGACCTTTTTTCCTCTTATTTCTTCTGTTTCTGAAACCGTTTTAATGTTAGAAGGGGACCTTTTTTCCTCTTATTTCTTTTGTTTCTGAAACCGTTTTAATGTTAGAAGGGGACCTTTTTTCCTCTTATTTCTTGTGTTCCTGAAACCGTTTTAATGTTAGAAGGGGACCTTTTTTCCTCTTATTTCTTGTGTTTCTGGAACCGTTTTAATGTTAGAAGGGGACCTTTTTTCCTCTTATTTCTTGTGTTCCTGAAACCGTTTTAATGTTAGAAGGGGACCTTTTTTCCTCTTATTTCTTCTGTTTCTGAAACCGTTTTGATGTTAGAAGGGGACCTTTTTTCCTCTTATTTCTTCTGTTTCTGAAACCGTTTTAATGTTAGAAGGGTACCTTTTTTCCTCTTATTTCTTCTGTTTCTGAAACCGTTTTAATGTTAGAAGGGGACCTTTTTTCCTCTTATTTCTTCTGTTTCTGAAACCGTTTTAATGTTAGAAGGGGACCTTTTTTCCTCTTAATTTCTTCTGTTTCTGAAACCGTTTTGATGTTAGAAAGGGACCTTTTTTCCTCTTATTCCTTCTGTTTCTGAAACCGTTTTAATGTTAGAAGGGGACCTTTTTTCCTCTTATTCCTTCTGTTTCTGAAACCGTTTTAATGTTAAAAGGGGACCTTTTTTCCTCTTATTTCTTGTGTTTCTGAAACCGTTTTAATGTTAGAAGGGGACCTTTTTTCCTCTTATTTCTTGTGTTCCTGAAACCGTTTTAATGTTAGAAGGGAACCTTTTTTCCTCTTATTTCTTGTGTTTCTGAAACCGTTTTAATGTTAGAAGGGGACCTTTTTTCCTCTTATTTTTTCTATTTCTGAAACCGTTTTAATGTTAGAAGGGGACCTTTTTTCCTCTTATTTCTTCTGTTTCTGAAACCGTTTTAATGTTAGAAGGGGAACTTTTTTCCTCTTATTTCTTGTTTCTGAAACCGTTTTAATGTTAAAAGGGGACCTTTTTTCCTCTTATTTCTTGTTTTTCTGAAACCATTTTAATGTTAGAAGGGGACCTTTTTCCTCTTATTTCATGTGTTTCTGAAACCATTTTAATGTTAGAAGGGGACCTTTTTTCCTCTTATTTCTTCTGTTTCTGAAACCGTTTTAATGTTAGAAGGGGACCTTTTTTCCTCTTATTTCTTCTGTTTCTGAAACCGTTTTAATGTTAAAAGGGAACCTTTTTTCCTCTTATTTCTTGTGTTTCTGAAACCGTTTTAATGTTAGAAGGGGACCTTTTTTCCTCTTATTTGTTGTTTCTGAAACCGTTTTAATGTTAGAAAGGGGACCTTTTTCGTCTTATTTCTTCTGTTTCTGAAACCGTTTTAATGTTAGAAGGGGACCTTTTTTCCTTTTATTTCTTCTGTTTCTGAAACCGTTTTAATGTTAGAAGGGGACCTTTTTCCTCTTATCATTTCTGTTTCTGAAACCGTTTTCATGTTTGAAGGGGACCTTTTTTCCTCTTATTTCTTGTGTTTCTGAAACCGTTTTAATGTTAGAAGGAGACCTTTTTTCCTTTTATTTCTTCTGTTTCTGAAACCGTTTTAATGTTAGAAGGGGACCTTTTTTCCTCTTATTTCTTGTGTTTCTGAAACCGTTTTAATGTTAGAAGGGGACCTTTTTCCTTTTATTTCTTGTTTCTGAAACCGTTTTAATGTTAAAAGGGGACCTTTTTTCCTCTTATTTCTCGTGTTTCTGAAACCGTTTTAATGTTAGAAGGGGACCTTTTTTCCTCTTATTTCTTCTGTTTCTGAAACGGTTTTAATGTTAAAAGGGGACTTTTTTTCTTCTTATTTCTTGTTTCTGAAACCGTTTTAATGTTAGAAGGAGACCTTTTTTCCTTTTATTTCTTCTGTTTCTGAAACCGTTTTAATGTTAGAAGGGGACTTTTTTACCTCTTATTTCTTGTTTCTGAAACTGTTTTAATGTTAGAAGGGGACCTTTTTTCCTCTTATTTATTGTGTTTCTGAAACCGTTTTAATGTTAGAAGGGGACCTTTTTTCCTCTTATTTCTTGTCTTTCTGAAACCGTTTTAATGTTAAAAGGGGACCTTTTTTCCTCTTATTTCTTCTGTTTCTGAAACCGTTTTAATGTTAAAAGGGGACCTTTTTTCCTCCTATTTCTTGTGTTTCTGAAACCGTTTTAATGTTAAAAGGGGACCTTTTTTCCTCTTATTTCTTCTGTTTCTGAAACCGTTTTAATGTTAGAAGGGGACCTTTTTTTCCTCTTATTTCTTTTGTTTCTGAAACCGTTTTAATGTTAGAAGGGGACCTTTTTTCCTCTTATTTCTTGTGTTTCTGAAACCGTTTTAATGTTAGAAGGGGACCTTTTTTCCTCTTATTTCTTGTTTCTGAAACCGTTTAATGTTAAAAGGGGACCTTTTTTCCTCTTATTTCTTCTGTTTCTGAAACCGTGCTTAAGTTATAAGGGGACTTTTTTTCCTCATTTCTTCTGTTTCTGAAACCGTTTTAATGTTAGAAAGGGGCCTTTTTTCTTTTATTTCTTCTGTTCCTGGCACCGTGCCAATGTTAGAGGGGACCTTTTTTTCACTTATTTCTTGTTTCTGAAACCGTTTTAATGTTAGAAGGGGGCCTTTTTTCTCTTATTTCTTTTGTTTCAGGAACACTGCTAATGTTAGAAGGGGACCTTTTTTTTTTCTCTTATTCCTTCTGTTTCGGAAACGGTGCTAATGTAAGAAGGGGACTGTTTTTTTTACTCATTTCTTCTGTTTCTAAAACCGTTTTAATGTTAGAAGGGGACCTATTTATATTTATTTTTTCTTTTTCGGAAACCGGTTTAATGTTAGAAAGGGACATTTTTTTACTTATTTCTGCTGTTTCGGAACTATGCTAATGTTAGAAGGGAACATTTTGTACTAACTTTTTTTTCTGTTCCGGAAGTGTAAAAAAAAAAGTAATAGTCAAGCAGGAAAATTTACAGGAATATTGGATTCTGCAGGAAGTTTTGCTTGCTGAAATTCCTGCTTGCAATATTATTATTATTATAATTATTATTATTATTATTATTATTATTATTATTATTATTAGTAGTAGTAGTAGTAGTAGTAGTAGTGGTATATTATTATTATTATTATTATTATCATTATTATTAATATTATTATTATTTTTATCATCATCATTATTATTACTACTACTACTAGCTAAGCTACAACCCTAGTTGGAAAAGCAAAATGCTAT
>NC_090736.1:142452162-142462162 GCF_036898095.1 Palaemon carinicauda | reverse complement strand
TTTTTGCTTAGTTTGAGGTTTCCAATTTTACTCTCGTGTTAATTTCTCTCACCAGGGTATGACTACCATCTCTCCCTCTGCTGTTCAGCGTTACAGGAAAGAAATATATATATATATATATATATATATATACACATATACACGCATACACCAGGCAACACTAAGATTAACAAACAATTCTTCTTCACCCAAGGGGTTATTGCACTGTAGTTATTCAATGCCAACTTTCCTCTGGGTAAGGGTAGAAGAGACTCTTTAGCTATGGTAAGCAGCTCTTCTAGAAGGACACTCCAAAATCAAACCATTGTTCTCTAGTCTTGGGTAGTGCCATAGCTTCTGTACCATTGTCTTCCACTGTCTTGGATTATAGTTTTCTTGCTTGAGGGTACACTCGGGCACACTATTCTATCTTATCTCTCTTCCTCATGTTTTGTTGAAGTTTTTATAGTTTATATAGAAGACATTTATTTAAATGTTGTTACTGTCCTTAAAATATTTTATTGTTCCTTGTTTCCTTTCCTCACTGGGCTATTTTCGCAGTTGGAGCCCCTGAGCTTATATCATTCTGCTTTTCCAACTAGGGTTGTTGCTTGGCAAGTGATAATAATAATAATGCGTATAGTATCTTATTTAGCCATATATATATATATATATATATATATATATTTATATATTGTATATATATATATATTTATATATATATTTATATATTGTATATATATATATATATTTATATATTGTGTATATATATATATATATATATATAGCCCTAATGTATTTATCAAACAAATTCCTAGAAAAAATTTAGAAAATGTACCTTTTAATTCAAATAAGCTTTTCTGAAATCAAGGAAATCTTTCTTTAATCTTATCGTAGTGAATCTATTCATAACAGTCAAACTCGTTTATCTATGTAGCAAACTCAGCAAAATTCAACAGTGAAAATTAGGAACATTTTGTAAAACATCACTACAATTACAGCCTTTCGCAGAAAAGACTGAAATAGCATTGGCACTGTGATAGTACGGTAAATCTATTTCGCTATTTTCTGTACTGTATTTAGAAAATCCAGGCGAGAGGACATAGTAATTGGAAGTTTGGTTTACCAGAAGCAGAGGAGATAGACCAGGATCTCTCTCTCTCTCTCTCTCTCTCTCTCTCTCTCTCTCTCTCTCTCTCAGGTAAAATCGAAATGTTTTCTTTAGTTTATTTTCTCTGTAGAATACACGCCTTCTAATGTATTTTTGAAATGTGGATAAGCGTATCTCTCTCTCTCTCTCTCTCTCTCTCTCTCTCTCTCTCTCAAGGTAAAATCGTTTTTTTTATCTCTATATTACGCGTCTTCTGATACTAATTTTTAAACATGAATTAACCTCTCTCTCTCTCTCTCTCTCTCTCTCTCTCTCTCTCTGCCTAACAACTGTTTTATCTCCCAATTCGCGCCGTTCCTGTTTTACTCTTAGAATTCAGAGGAGTAGAGTTTCCTCTGATTGAATTGGTGGTTGAAACTAGAACAGTGCCTTGCAATTCTCTTGTGTTTACCCATTTTATCACATGAAGGATTTTGCTTTTTGTCAGACGGGGGATTGTACTTTTCTCTCAGTGTAGATGGGATTTGCTGTACTTTTCTGTCAGTGTAGATGTGATTTACTTTACTTTTCTGTCAGTGTCCATGGGAATTACTGTACTTTTCTGTTAGTGTAGTTGGGATTTACTGTACTTTTGTCTCAGTGTAGATGGGATTTACTGTACTTTTCTGTCAGTGTAGATGGGATTTACTGTACTTTTCTGTCAATGTTTATGGGATTTACTCTACTTTTCTGTCAGTGCATATGGGATTTACTGTACTTTTCTGTCAGTGTAGATGGGATTTGCTGTACTTTTCTGTCAGTGTAGATGGGATTTACTGTAATTTTCTCTCAGTGTAGATGGATTTACTGTACTTTTCTGTCAGTGTAGTTGGGATTTACTGTACTTTTCTCTCAGTGTAGATGGGATTTGCTGTACTTTTCTGTCAGTGTAGTTGGGATTTACTGTACTTTTCTCTCAGTGTAGATGGGATTTGCTGTACTTTTCTGTCAGTGTAGTTTGGATTTACTGTACTTTTTTGTCAGTGTAGATGGGATTGACTGTACTTTTCTCTCAGTGTAGTTGGGATTAACTGTACTTTTCTGTCAGTGTAGTTGGGATTGACTATACTTTTCTGTCTGTGTAGTTGGGATTGACTGTACTTTTCTGTCAGTGTAGGTGGGATTGACTGTACTTTTCTGTCAGTATAGATGAGATTTACTGTACTGTTATGTCAACGTAGATGGGATTTACTGAAGGTAAATTTTTATTTGTAATTTACTTGTAGAATTTGCTTTCATTATAAACCTCTATAAGTTTCCTTTTTTGATGCATTCAATAAAACACACATCACAATAGTGCTATCACGCAAAGTACCGTGGCTAAATGTTATAGACCTCTGACCACATATGCTTGGTGCTTGGATGGCTATTAGCTTACCACCCACTTGTCCAGGTAGGCAGGCAAGTGGTATTTGGGTTAGAAATTGCTAAGTTTTAAGTCCTAAATGACCACGCTGGATAAGATTTACATTGTTCTTTTGCAACACCTGAGGTGCTATCAACCAAATACAGTGCTGTGGATGAGGGGTACAGAACCTTGTCAACGTTTGCTAGGGCACCTGTGTCTGTTACTTTACCAAACTAAACACGAGAGGTTATAGTATTATTATTATTATTATTATTATTATTATTATTATTATTATTGTATTATTATTATTATTATTAGTATTATTATCGTTATTATTATTATTATTATTATTATTATTATTATTATTATTACTACTACTACTACTTGCTAAGCCACAAAACTAGTTGGAAAAGCAGGTTGCTATAAGCCCAAAGGCTCCAACAGGGAAAAATAGACTATATGAGAAATAATGAACAATTACAATAAAATATTTAAGAATGGTAACATCAAAACAGATATTTTGTATTTAACCTATAAAAAGAGACTTATGTCAGCCTGTTCAACATGAAAACATTTGCTGCAAATTTGAACTTTTGAATCTCTACCGATTCAACTACACGAGATCGACATCAATAATAGCGTACCAAAATTACGCTGAATTTTGCATGTTCAGAGTGTCGCAATCAGGTAATGAAGAGCAAATTTTCGATCTTCTGTTTTTAGCTCAGCGGAATGAAAGCCTCCGTCTGTCTGACTTTTTCATTTAGCAAAATAACGCCGGAAAATGATAACGTTGTCTCTCCCCTTTCAGTTTCTTTCGATTATTTATGTTGCGTTAATTTGTCTCTCTTTTATCATTTTTTCTGTTGTTTGTATAACGTTAATTTGTGTCTCTTCTTTATCATTTTGTTTCGATTATTTATATTACGTTGATTTGTGTCTCTCTTTTAGTATTTTTTTTATTGTTTGTATAACATTAATTTGTGTCTCTTCTTTATCATTTTGTTTAGTTTGTTTATATAACGTTAATTTCTTTCTCACCATTTTAATTTTTTTAGATTGTATTTATAACGTTAATTTGTGTCTCTTCTTTATCAGTTTGTTTAGTTTGTTTATATAACGTGAATTTATGTCTCACCATTTTAACCTTTTTAGATTGCATGTGTAACGTTAATTTGTGTCTCTTCTTTATCATTTTGTTTCGATTGTTTGTATAACATTAATTTGTGTCTCACAATTTTAATTTTTTTTTAGATTGTATGTATAACGTTAATTTGTGTCTCTTCTTTATCATTTTGTTTAGTTTGTTTATATAACGTTAATTTGGGTCTCACCATTTTAATTCTTTTAGATTGTATGTATAACGTTAATTTGTGTCTCTTCTTTATCATTTTGTTTCGATTGTTTGTATAACATTAATTTGTGTCTCACAATTTTAATTTTTTTTAGATTGTATGTATAACGTTAATTTGTGTCTCTTCTTTATCATTTTGTTTAGTTTGTTTATATAACGTTAATTTGGGTCTCACCATTTTAATTCTTTTAGATTGTATGTATAACGTTAATTTGCGTCTCTTCTTTATCATTTTGTTTAGTTTGTTTATATAACGTTAATTTGGGTCTCTTTTTTATCATTTTGTTTAGTTTGTTGATATAACGTTAATTTGGGTCTCACCATTTTAATTCTTTTAGATTGTATGTATAACGTTAATTTGCGTCTCTTCTTTATCATTTTGTTTAGTTTGTTTATATAACGTTAATTTGTGTCTCTCCTTTACCGTTTTGTTTCGATTGTTTGTATAACGGTAATTTGTGTCTCTCCCTTTCATTCTCCAAATTGTATGCATAACGTTAATTTATGTCTCTCCTTTTATTTTCTCTCGATTGTATGCATAACGTTAATATGTGTCTCTCCCTTTTCATTCTCTCGATTGTATGCATAACGTTAATTTGTCTCTCCCTTTTCATTCTCTTGATTGTATGTATAAAGTTGATTTGTCTCTCCCATTTCATTCTCTAGATTGTATGTATAACGTTAATATGTGTCTCTCCCTTTTCATACTCTAGATTGTATGCATAACGTTAATTTGTCTCTCCCTTTTCATTCTCTCGATTGTATGCATGATGTCAATTTGTGTCTCTCCTTTTTCATTCTCTTGATTGTATGTATAACGTTAATATGAATCTCTCCCATTTCATACTCTAGATTGTATGCATAACATTAATTTGTGTCTCTTCCTTTTCTTTCTCTTGATTGTATGTATAACGTTAATTAATGTCTCTCCCTTTTCATTCTCTCGATTGTTTGTATAACGTTAATTTGGCTCTCCCTTTTCATTCTCTCGATTGTATGTATAACGTTAATATGAATCTCTCCCTTTTCATACTCTAGATTGTATGCATAACGTTAATTTGTGTCTCTTCCTTTTCTTTCTCTCGATTGTATGTATAACGTTAATTAATGGCTCTCCCTTTTCATTCTCTCGATTGTATGTATAACGTTAATATGAATCTCTCCCTTTTCATACTCTAGATTGTATGCATAACGTTAATTTGTGTCTCTTCCTTTTCATTCTCTCGATTGTTTGTATAACGTTAATTTGGCTCTCCCTTTTCATTCTCTCGATTGTATGTATAACGTTAATATGAATCTCTCCCTTTTCATACTCTAGATTGTATGCATAACGTTAATTTGTGTCTCTTCCTTTTCATTCTCTCGATTGTATGTAAACGTTAATTTGTGTCTTTCCCTTTTCATTCTCTAGATTGTATGTATAACGTTAATTAATGTCTCTCCCTTTTCATTCTCTCGATTGTTTGTATAACGTTAATTTGTGTCTTTCCCTTTTCATTCTCTCGATTGTATGTATAACGTTAATTAATGTCTCTTCCTTTTCAATCTCTCGATTGTTTGTATAACGTTAATTTGTGTCTTTCCCTTTTCATTCTCTCGATTGTATGTATAACGTTAATTAATGTCTCTTCCTTTTCAATCTCTCGATTGTTTGTATAACGTTAATTTGTGTCTTTCCCTTTTCATTCTCTCGATTGTATGTATAACGTTAATTAATGTCTCTTCCTTTTCAATCTCTCGATTGTTTGTATAACGTTAATTTGTGTCTTTCCCTTTTCATTCTCTCGATTGTATGTATAACGTTAATTAATGTCTCTCCCTTTTCATTCTCTCGATTGTTTGTATAACGTTAATTTGGCTCTCCCTTTTCATTCTCTCGATTGTATGTATAACGTTAATATGAATCTCTCCCTTTTCATACTCTAGATTGTATGCATAACGTTAATTTGTGTCTCTTCCTTTTCATTCTCTCGATTGTATGTAAACGTTAATTTGTGTCTTTCCCTTTTCATTCTCTAGATTGTATGTATAACGTTAATTAATGTCTCTTCCTTTTCAATCTCTCGATTGTTTGTATAACGTTAATTTGTGTCTTTCCCTTTTCATTCTCTCGATTGTATGTATAACGTTAATTAATGTCTCTTCCTTTTCAACCTCTCAATTGTTTGTATAACGTTAATTTGTGTCTTTCCCTTTTCATTCTCTCGATTGTATGTATAACGTTAATTAATGTCTCTCCCTTTTCATTCTCTCGATTGTTTGTATAACGTTAATTTGGCTCTCCCTTTTCATTCTCTCGATTGTATGTATAACGTTAATATGTGTCTCTCCCTTTTCATACTCTAGATTGTATGCATAACGTTAATTTGTGTCTTTCCCTTTTCATTCTCTCGATTGTATGTATAACGTTAATTTGTGTCTTTCCCTTTTCATTCTCTAGATTGTATGTATAACGTTAATTAATGTCTCTCCCTTTTCATTCTCTCGATTGTTTGTATAACGTTAATTTGGCTCTCCCTTTTCATTCTCTCGATTGTATGTATAACGTTAATATGAATCTCTCCCTTTTCATACTCTAGATTGTATGCATAACGTTAATTTGTGTCTCTTCCTTTTCATTCTCTCGATTGTATGTAAACGTTAATTTGTGTCTTTCCCTTTTCATTCTCTAGATTGTATGTATAACGTTAATTAATGTCTCTCCCTTTTCATTCTCTCGATTGTTTGTATAACGTTAATTTGGCTCTCCCTTTTCATTCTCTCGATTGTATGTATAACGTTAATATGAATCTCTCCCTTTTCATACTCTAGATTGTATGCATAACGTTAATTTGTGTCTCTTCCTTTTCATTCTCTCGATTGTATGTAAACGTTAATTTGTGTCTTTCCCTTTTCATTCTCTAGATTGTATGTATAACGTTAATTAATGTCTCTTCCTTTTCAATCTCTCGATTGTTTGTATAACGTTAATTTGTGTCTTTCCCTTTTCATTCTCTCGATTGTATGTATAACGTTAATTTGTGTCTTTCCCTTTTCATTCTCTAGATTGTATGTATAACGTTAATTAATGTCTCTCCCTTTTCATTCTCTCGATTGTTTGTATAACGTTAATTTGGCTCTCCCTTTTCATTCTCTCGATTGTATGTATAACGTTAATATGAATCTCTCCCTTTTCATACTCTAGATTGTATGCATAACGTTAATTTGTGTCTCTCCCTTTTCATTCTCTCGATTGTTTGTATAACGTTAATTTGGCTCTCCCTTTTCATTCTCTCGATTGTATGTATAACGTTAATATGAATCTCTCCCTTTTCATACTCTAGATTGTATGCATAACGTTAATTAATGTCTCTTCCTTTTCAATCTCTCGATTGTTTGTATAACGTTAATTTGTGTCTCTTCCTTTTCACTCTCTCGATTGTATGTAAACGTTAATTTGTGTCTCTTCCTTTTCACTCTCTCGATTGTATGTAAACGTTAATTTGTGTCTTTCCCTTTTCATTCTCTAGATTGTATGTATAACGTTAATTAATGTCTCTTCCTTTTCAATCTCTCGATTGTTTGTATAACGTTAATTTGTGTCTCTTCCTTTTCAATCTCTCGATTGTTTGTATAACGTTAATTTGAGTCTTTCCCTTTTCATTCTCTAGATTGTAAGTATAAAGTTAATTAATGTCTCTCCCTTTTCATTCTCTCAATTGTTTGTATAACGTTAATTCGTCTCTTCCTTTTCATTCTCTTGATTGTATGTATAACGTCAATTTGTGTCTTTCCCTTTTCATTCTCTCGATTGTATGTATAACGTTAATTAATGTCTCTCCCTTTTCATTCTCTAGATTGTATGCATAACGTTAATTAATGTCTCTCCATTTTCATTCTCTCGATTGTTTGTATAACGTTAATTTGTCTCTCACTTTTCATTCTCTCGATTTTATGTATAACGTCAATTTGTGTCTCTCCTTTTTTTCTCTCTATTGTTTCCCTCGCCGATGTTTACTGGTAACAAAGCCCCACTGATCAGTAGGAGAAAAATTAAAGCGAGTCTGTATTTACTGTGTCAGCGAGAATTTTAGAATGGATTGAAATAAATTAATGTGGGTTTCACTTTGATCGTGTATTAGCACACCAATAATTTGATAATAAAAGATTGGTTTAAATAGATGATGGTTAAATGATAGGGATTTCTTTTCACTATTATTGACAGATTATTTATGATGATGGAACAAAACAATTATTTTAATTGGATAGTAATAATATACTTAGTTTTTATCTGACCATATATTTACATAGAATTATTATTATTATTATTATTATTATTATTATTATATCACAATTATTATTATTATTATTATTATTATTATTATTATTACTTGCTAAGCCACAACCTTATTTGGAAAATCAGGATGCTACAAGCACAGGGGCTCCAACAGGGAAAATAGCCCAGCGAGGAAAGGAAACAAGGAAAAATAAAGCATTTTAATAAGAGTAACATTAAAATGAATATTTCCTTTATAAACTATAAAAACTTTAACAAAGCAAGAGGAAGAGAAAATAAGATAAAATAATGTGCCCGGGTGTACCATCAAGCAAGAGAATAATATAAAAGAAAAATATTATTGAACAATTACTCAGAGATTAAATTTTTTTAAAACTAGATTATTTATAAAATGGCATCATATAAATAGTCCTTTCATTTTTATTATTCGGGTTCAAATTACTGATGATAGGTTATTGACAAAAAGATTTTCAGATATTTCTAGTCCACTGCAGGACAGAGACCTCAGACATGTCCTTGCTAATATCTGGGGTTTGGCCATTTTCATCAACACGATGTCCACTGCAGATTAATGATGGTGGGGGATTTAAGTCGGATCGCACAGAGGAAACCAACCTAGTATGTGTGGCCCTGACTATTAGAGCTTTGGTGATGAAGGCAATGCACAAACCCTTTCACCACGTTAAGGTATCCCCACTTAGAAAAGGATATACTGTATATATATATTATATATATATATATATATATATATATATATATATATATATATATATATATATATATATATATAAACCTGATTACTTAATTCTGTTTTTAAATTGTAGTTTTACCAGGTGAGGTTGATCCTGTGGTGTTAAGTGACAGAAATTGATGCAAATTTTCCAGATATTTTTTTGTTTTCAGAAATCTATCTGCATGATTTTTTTTTTTTACATATTTTAAAAATATCAAGTTTCCAATATCTTTTGTACATTATTATTATTATTATTATTATTATTATTATTATTATTATTATTATTATTATTATATTTACTCACAGTCTACAGAGACTGGTCGTTTATAGTGTAGTGTTCCGGGTTGCATCCTGCTTCCTTAGGAATCCATCGCTTTCCTCACTATATGTGTTGTTTTAAGTAGCACGCTCTCTTGCACAAGTACTGGGGGCCGATGTGGTAACGTCCCTGACAGGTGATCGCCAAGCTGGGGTTCGAGTCCCGCTCAAACTCGTTAGTTCCTTTGGTCGCTGGAGCCTGACCATCCTCGTGAACTGAGGATGGAAGTTTTGGGGGCAGCCTTTAGGTCTACCTGTGAGTCATCAGCAGCCATTGCCTGGCCCTCCTTAGTCCAGCTTGGGTTGTGAGGGCTTGGGCGCTGATCATATTTATATACTGTAAATGGTCAGTCTCTAGGGCATTGCCCTGCTTGATAGGGCAATGTCACTGTCCCTTGCCTCTGCCATTCATGAGCAGCCTATAATCCTTTAAACCTTGAACATATCGGCTCCTACCTTCTCAAGATTTCTTTTTAATTACTTCTGCTTCTACAAATTCTTGTTTTTATTGTTATCATCATTATCATAAAATGTTAATTAGCATAATATTATACGCATAAACCACGGAAGGAATTTGCATAAATGAAGCTATTATTATTATTATTATTGTTGTTGTTGTTGTTGTTATTATTATTATTATTATTATTATTATTATTATTATTATTATTATTATTATTATTAATTGATAAGCTACAACCCTAGTTCGAAAAGCAAGAACCTATAAGGCTAGGGTTTGGTTTTATAGAATCAGACTGAATTGTGTTCTTTTACAAAGCATTTAATGGTCGAAAAAGAACCAATATAATCAATATTATATGATCATGGAAGGTACATTTAACCAG
>NC_090736.1:142437162-142447162 GCF_036898095.1 Palaemon carinicauda | reverse complement strand
AAACATTTTGTTTTATTGGAAACATTGTCATTCGTATGAATCATTCATAGATATTACTTTCTTGACAAGTAGTCTATTGGAAACGTCACTGCATAGCTTTCTGCTGGACTTGGATTCGAGACCCACTGAAGCCTTATAGTTTCTCGTAGTGCCTGGAACTTCACCATCCTTATGAGTAAAGGAGGGGTGGTGTGGTTATGGAAGCATATAGGTTTACTTGTTACGCCATCAGCAGCCAGTGCCTGGCTCTCCTTGGTCCTAGCTTTCGTGGAGAAGAGGCTCGGACGCTGATAATTTATATGCTCAGTCTCTAGGGCATTGTCACGATCTTTAAACCTTTAAATCTTTAAATTAGAATTACATATACTTTCCATAAGAAATATTACGGACAGTAATGAAGAAAAGTTTTGCATTTCATGCAATATTCATAGACTGGGCATTTATATGCTCAGTCTCTATGGCATTGTTACTGTCCCTTGCTTCTGCCACTCATGAGAGATATTTAAACCTTTAAATCAGAATTGCATATACTTTCCTTAAGAAATATTACGCAAAGTAATGAAGAAAAGTTTTGCATTTCATGCAAGATTCATAGACGGGGCATCTATATGCTTAGTCTCTATGGCATTGTCACTATTCGTTGCCTCTGCCGTTCATGAACGATCTTTAAACCTTTAAATTAGCATTGCATATATTTTCCTTGAGAAATATTACGCAAAGTAATGAAGAAAAGTTTTGCATTTCATGCAAGATTCATAGACGGGACTTTCCGTGCGAGACGTTCATAAGCGGAGGAGCTTTCCGTGTGAGTTATTCATCAACATTTCACGAATGTAGCATTTCATGAGGCATTCCTAATCTCGGCATTCCTGGCTTGTCAAGCGACGTGCTTGGGCAGTGGACTGCTCATTCGTAAATGCTATTTTCCCTCATGTTACTTCATATCCTTGTTGCTCTTGAGAAAGTCCTGCAGAATTCTACTGTTACGTGATGATCCTCTGGGTCATTTTAGCTTATTTTATTCGTAATTGATATATCAAATCATTTATTTATTTCCTCTCTCTCTCTCTCTCTCTCTCTCTCTCTCTCTCTCTCTCTCTCTCTGTATGCGTATATATGTAATATATACATACACACACACACACACACACACACACACATATATATATATATATATATATATATATATATCTATGTATATATGTAAGTATGTATGTATACACATAGATAAATAGATAGATAATAAATAAAGAAAATAGTTAGATATATAGATATATTATATAGCATGAAGCTCTGTTCCTTATATCGGTGTGGATCCAGAGAAAAACAAAGAAACAACCTAACAGTCACGGCAACAATTATCCACTGATAATTGAATGTTGAATAGATCATGTTCAACAAAGTTCCACGTCATTAGTCATCTTGCTAACAGCATTTCATACAATTCTACTCACACACACACACACACTGTACCCTTTACATCTGTGTTAATGTCCTTTTTTCACTTTTTCAATTTTTTAGTCATTTATCGTTGGAAAATATAAAAATTCTTTGATCTATCTTATGCCACAATGTACCCTTCTCATCTGTGTTTAAAGTCCCTTTTCCCCTTTCTCTATTTTCTAGTTATTTATCGTCGCAACATATCAAAATTCTTTGATGAGATGTATATCATGCTGGGAATTAAATTATACCACATATGGGCCTTACATTTTAACTTCTCAATCTTTCAACAATTCTTATTCCACAATACAAGCAACCCATTTCCATAGCTTCCTTCACTCCAAAATCAAACCACTGTTCTCTAGTCTTGGGTAGTGCCATAGCCTCTGTACCATGTCTTCTACTGTCTTGGGTTAGAGTTCTCTTGCTTAAGGGTACACTCAGGCACACTATTCTATCTGTTTCCTTATTTTCCTTCCTCACTGGGCTATTTTCACTGTTGGAGGCCTTGGGCTGGAAGCATCCTGCTTTTCCAACTTGGCTAATAATAATAATAATAATAATAATAATAATAATAATAATAATAATAATAATAATTCAAATTTCATTGCTAAAGCCTCTGCACCATGGTCTTCCACTGTCTTGGGGTAAGGTTCTCTTGCTTGAGGGTACACTCAGGCACACTATTCTATCTGCTTCCTTATTACCTTTCCTCACTGAGCTATTTTCCCTGATAGAGGCCCTTGGCCTATAGCCTCCTGCTTTTCCAAATACTGTTGTAGCTTAGCTAACAAGAATAATAATGATAACAGTAATAACAGTAATAGTAATGTACATTTCACTGCAATAAAGGAGGTTCGGCTCAACCAAATTTTCTTGCATTCCAACTTTCTTATTCTTAAGAACCTTTCTTCTCTTCCTCTTCCTAACCAATCGCAGAGCTCCTGTGAACCTCTCGTGTGCCACTGATTTGTTTCATCCGTTTCGTTACCATTATAGTTTTATTCTTAATAACTTTTGTTTTTTTGAGTTTCTCTTTATATAGATAATTTAAAACTCCTTCATCTGCTTGTTGATTCTCGTCTTCATCACCAGATAACATTGTTTATGTCCAAAGTTAAGTAGCTGCTCTTTCCATTCGAGACACTGTTTCTTATCCCTCAGACATAGGTATTGATACATACAAACTCATGCATACACGCATGCACACACATATATAATCTGCATACATATATGAACGTATCTGTGTATATTTGGGAATCTGTGTATGAATCAGTAACTACTTTTGATGGATATCTACCTTATATAATAAAGAGAAAGTCTCTCTCTCTCCCTCTCTCTCTCTCTCTCTCTCTCTCTCTCTCTCTCTCTCTCTCTCTCTTTATATATATATATATATATATATATATATATATATATATATATATATATATATATATATATACATAGTGTATATACACGGATAGGGGAGAAAGGGAGTAGTCATACCCCGGTGAGAGGTACACTATTATATATACATATATATATATGTATATACATATATGTGTATATACATATTGTATATAGATGCCTGTGTGTATGTATATATGTGTATGTCTTCCCATGCATAATTCAAACATGTTTTATCTATCTATCTATCTATCCGTCCATGCTACTAAGAAAGTGAATCTGGCAAATGAATATAAAACGTCATTCGAAAATATTCTTCATCCAGAAAAAAGGAACCGTGAACGATATTCATTATGGCAGGTCTCCATTAAACGATGAAATATTGGAGAAGAGTAAGTTATTTCCTCAGCAACCGGGGGATGGGGGTGGGGTGGGGGGGGGAGATGGGAGTTCATTAAAATAAGCATTACTCATATTTGGTATATTGGGACAATATTTATTCATCGTGGAAGATTGTGTTCAGGTGTGCTTGTCGTTGCTAAAATATGAGGCTTCGAATTGCGTTGATAGAGAGAGAGAGAGAGAGAGAGAGAGAGAGAGAGAGAGAGAGAGAGAGAGAGAGAGAGAGAGAGAGAGAGAGAGAGAGGATTTCGGTTGCTTGGTTTAGGAAAGAGGAGATTAAAAGAATGATGGTGTAGTAAAGTAGATTAGGTAGAGGAAGAGTAAAGGGAAGATCGAATAGTAAACTCAATTTAAGGGAGAGAGAGAGAGAGAGAGAGAGAGAGAGAGAGAGAGAGAGAGAGAGAGAGAGAGAGAGAGAAGGAATTTCGGTTGCTTTCGCTTTGAGAGAGAGGAGATTAAAAGTTTATACATGAAAGATCTATTTTAATGTTACTGTTTTTAAGATATTCCGTTTGAATTGTTCATTACGTCTCATATAGTTTATTTATTTCCTTATCTCCTTTCCTCACTGGGCTATTTTTCCTTATTAGTGCCCTTGGTCTTATAAAGGTTAAAGGTGTCTGGTTTGAGTTCCAGTTTTATCAGAATAGATACTCCCCAGAATATCAGGCGGTCACCCCCCCCCCCTGGCGGTACCCAAGCACATCAGTGGCCTCCACAGTAAACAGCTTAAACTCACGGTCCCGGGTGGGGATCGATCTGCTACCATGCGAATGCTAGGCGAACGCGTTACCACTGTACTAGCCAGGAGGCATCCTGCTTTTTCAACTAGGGTGGTAGCTTAGTTAATAATAATAATAATAATAATAATAATAATAAGGATAATAATAATTTCCTTTCAAATTCAGTAAGAAGTTTGCCCCGTTGTCTCGCCTCGCATTTTCCATCGCAACATAATAATAATAATAATAATAATAATAATAATAATAATAATAATAATAATAATTTGCTTTCAAATTCAGTAAGAAGTTTGCCCCGTTGTCTCGCCTCGCATTTTCCTTCGCAACATGAGTGAGACAACTAAAAAGGTTCACAAACACTGCGAGGACAAAGGACCTGTTGAATTTGCATGTTCCCGACGATGATTCATTCATGGCATTAAAGTCCGCAGTCCAAAGTTTAGGAAACTTGCTGTGCCTGTGTTTCTAAAGTTACTCTTCAAATGTCTTTATTTGTACGTTATTAGTTCTGATGTTCTAATTGGATGTTTGTAATTTCATAAACTATTATTGTAGAAATTATTTTCAGCCTTTTGGATTCATATGGTTTCGGTTGTTTTGACACTTGGCAGTATTTAAAGGTTTAAAGGCCGCTCATGAATGGCAGAAGCAAGGGACAGTGATATTGGCTTATCGATTAGGACAATGCCCTCGAGACTGACCATATATCCATATGATCAAAGCCTAAGCACCCCTTTCCACCCAAGCTAGGACTTAAGAGGGCATGGCTGCTGATGACTCAGCAGGTAGACCTATAGGCTCCCCCAAACCCCCATTCCTGAACTCACAAAGATGTTGAGGTTGCAGCGACCAAGGAAACTAACGAGTTTGAGCGGGACTCGAACCCCAGTCTGGCGTTCACCAGTCAAGGCCGTTACCACATTGGCCACCACTGATTGTAAAGTGAGGAAGATTTCCAAGTAAATATCATCCTTGACTGACTCGCTTACCGGATGAATATATGTGCTTGTATGTGTGTACGTGTGCATGTACACACTGAAATGTCCACCTAATTATTGTGGACACGTGCCACCCAGTGCCAAACTTCTTTCTTTTATTCCTACCTGGTTCCAAGGTTTATTGATATTAAGTGTCCAAAATAGTGCAAGCTAATATGAAAAATTATCGTCTGGTAAAAGTTTCCCTCTCTCTCTCTCTCTCTCTCTCTCTCTCTCTCTCTCTCTCTCTCTCTCTCTCTCTCTCTCTCTCTCTCTCCATATATATATATATATATATATATTTATATATATATATATGTGTTTATATATAAATATATATATATATATATATATATAGATAGATAGATATATATATATATATATATATATATGTAAACACACAGACACACACACATATATACATTATATATATGTATATAAATGTGTATATATATACATATATATATATATATATATATATATATATATATATATATATATATATATATAATAGTGATTCGTATATGGATGCATATAGATGTGTATGCAATATATTAGTATTTGTGTTCATGTGAATTGATTGAGCAAAATGATTGTACATACAGTATATAATATAAGATCAAACCATGTTAGCATGAACTAGTATTTCACTGGTATGTAGAAGCCTTTTTTTGATTACTGCAGATTTAGGGTTGTTATCATGGTATGGTGTAGTAGAATATTTATTTTTTAGTATTCTCAGTATTTAACAGTCCTCTTGTAACAGACTTGAGGTTTCGAATGAGACGTATTTTACTAATTTTCATCAGTTTGAGTTCTTGATTTATTTAATCGGAATAGAATCAAGCAACATTTCCCTTATAAAAATAGGATCCTGTATATTACTTCGAATGCATCAGGCCAATGGGTGACGTTTTGTGCGTTACTATTGACAGAAATACTTTTTCCCTTGAAATTCGTCCAAATTGTGTGTAATGCATTGCTAAGGACCAAGCAATGTAGAAGATGGCACATATTGCAATTTGCTTGCAATACAACGTTTTTACAAGCCGCGAAAATTGAGAGAATCAATTAGATTCTTTGTTACTAGAGATAACTGAAATCTAATTTTCAAGTTCGCCTACCCCAATTTTATTAGGAAAACTATTTTCATTGATTTTTTTAAGTTGATAGCATATTTATTATTATTATTATTATTATTATTATTATTATTATTATCATTATTATTATTATTATTATTATCATTATCATTATTATTATTATTATTATCATTATTATTATTATTATTATTATTATTATTATTATTATTATTATTATTATTATTATTATTATTAGCTAAGCTTCAACCCCAGTTGGGAAAGCAGGATGCTATAAGCGCAAGGGCTCCGACAGGGAAAAATAGCTCAGAGAAAAGGAAATAAGGAAATGAACAAATTACAAGAGAAATAATGAACAATTGATATAAAATATTGCAAGAATAGCAACATTAATATAGATCGTTCACATATAAACTATAAAACGAGGCTAATGTTAGCTTGTTCAACATAAAAAAGATATTTGCTTCAAGTTTTAGCTTTTGAATATGAAGACAGAAAATGTAGGAGGGCGAGCAACTTTCCCTGTTGCTATTTTCCGTTGCTACAACGGAAAATAGTCCAGTGAGGAAAGGAAAAAGGAAACAGATTGAATAGTGTGCCTGAGTGTACCCTCAAGCAAGATCTCTCTATCCCAAGACAGTGGAAGACTTGTACAGATGCCATGGCAGTGAAATTTATATTATTTTAATTATTATTATTATTATTATTATTATTATTATTATTATTATTATTATTATTTTGTTGTTATTATTATTATTATTATTATTATTATTATTAATAGTATTATTTTATTATTGTTATTATTATTATTACTTTATTAGATATAATTGTTCTTATTATTATTAATATTATTAGTATTATTTTATTAGATATTATTATTATTGTTGTTGTTGTTGTTGTTGTTGTTGTTGTTGTTGTTGTTGTTCTTCTTCTTCTTCTTCTTCTTCTTCTTCTTCTTCTTCTTCTTCTTCTTCTTCTTCTTATTATTATTATTATTAGCAAAGTTGGAAAAGCAGGATGCTATAACCCCAAGACTTCCAACAGGGTAAAGGAACGGTCCGTTTGACAACACTGACTTTCTGGCAGCCTCTCCCTCACGACGAGATTTGCATATGCATATTTGAAGGAACTATGGTTGCCACCTTGTCCTACAATGATTGAAACAATACTCTGTGTGTCCAGGAGGGCTTCCCATGTTGACGTCTCTTTCTCTTTTGTTATTGATGATATAAATAAGTTCGATTTCAGCGTCTTTTTATTGGTTGCAATACGTTGAATGTAAATGTTTGAACTTTCCGTATTACAAGTGTTGTATTTTGGTATTTAGTGATAAATATGTCGGTTTCTCCTTCAAAGAGTATTTATTCATTATTAACCTTTATTTTTTTTAGATACTTCATCAGGAATATTGTAGAATTTGTGATATTTCAAGGAATTTTTTTTATTTTATTAATGTTGGCTGGGTTTTGCAACTGGTTTTCCCCAGCAGAGGCCACACATGGCTAGTCACTCCTATCTGATCCCTATTCAAGCATTTATATAAATGAATTTCCATTAATCTAGCAAAATATTCCAGATGGCTAGTCACTCCTAGCTGATCCCTATTCAAGCACTTATGTAAATAAATTTCCATTATCCTAGCAAAATACTCCAGATCTGCATTGCTAGCAGAATATGCCAAATCTTTATAATGCTAGCAGAATATTCTATATCTTTAGAATGTTAGCACATTGTTCAAAATCTTAGGATTGCCAATAGAATATTCCAAACTTTTGAGATGTCAGCTGGATATTCTTAATAATCAAGCCATTACCATTATATTTCAAATCTTTCAGGATTCTATCACAATATTCCAAACCTTTTGGATGTTAACATGTCTCCACAACAACACTTTACCAATGAAAGGTGGGTTTCTCCTTGCAAACTCCTTGCCAAAAAATTATCAACATCCCCACTGCAATGCCTTGCCAGAGAAATCTCATTATAACCTTTGCAACACCTTACCAACGAAAGATCAGCATCTCTTCAATAGCACCTTGATAATGAATGATTGACGTTTCCTTACAATGCCTTACTAATGAATGGTCCACCTTTTTTTTGAACGCTTTGCCAATAAAACATTGATGTATCCTTGGTGTTCTGGTAGCCTATTAGAAACGTCCCTGCCGGGTGATATGTCGGACTGGGATTCGAGTTCCACTAGAGTTCGGTAGTTTCTTGTATCTGTAAGCTCACCATCCTTGTGAACTAAGGATGGGGTGTTTGTAGATCCTATTGAAATTTACCTGCTGAGTTATCACCTGGCATTGCCTGGCCCTTCCTGGTCCTAGCCTAGGTGGAGAGGGTTCTTGGGTGCTAATTGTATGTAAATATGGTCAGTCTTTAGGGCATTGTCAATGTCCCTTGACTCTGCTTGTCATGAGCGGACTTTAAACCTTTAAACGCCCTGCCAATGAATGATGGATGTCATATCTGCAATGATTTGCCAATAAAAAATTGACGTTCTTTCAGAATGCTAAAACATGTTTTTCAGAAAATCGTACCAATGAGAGATTGACGTCTCCTTACCCATGCCTTGGGGACCTTACCTGCTCATGGATGATCGACGTCTTTTCAGAAATACTTGGCCAATGAAAGATCGACTTCTCGGCAGTGCCCTGACAATGACTGTTCAGCTTTTTTTTGTTTGGAAACTTCTTGCCAATAAAAGATCGACATGTAATTGGCATAACCCTGCCAATAGATGATGGCGTGCGAGTGGGCTGTTAGGTTGTAACAGTGAGGGGAAAGGAATGCAACTGAACTTTATTAAACAGACAATGCGCTTATATACAAGGACTTGTGAACAAGAACGTCACAAATAATTAAAACAAAATAAAACATGAGCTAGTAAGCTTACACAGGTTGGTCTATTACCAGTGCAGGGAAGTGCAAGCGGCAAATGTGTATATATATATATATATATATATATATATATATATATATATATACACACATATATATATGTATATATATATATATATATATATATATATATATACACATATATATATATATATATATATATATATATATATATATATATATATATATATATATATATATATATATATATATATATAGCGTTACAGTGTACGGGCGTGTATGCAACACGTACGGTACAATGGATTTATTCTCTGCAATGGTTTACCAATGAAAGAGCTGCGTCCCCTTACACGCCTTGCCCATAAAAGATCGATCTTTCCTCGTTAACGTCTTACCAATAAATGCTCGATCTTTTCTCGACTCCTTACCAATGAAATACTAGGTTTCTCTTTTGCAACTTTTGCAACGTTATTACGACCCTGAAAATCTGTATCTCTATTGCAACGCATTTGCAGTAGAAGATCAACATCTAGGCAGCATCTTTACATCTGCCATTCTTTTCACTTTTCTCTCAGCTGTCGCTATAATGCATTGCAAGTGATTTCACTTTGCTAAAGGTGTTTTCAATGGTAATGGTTTCCATGCCTTGAATTGCAAAATGCTTTGGCAGGTGCCTTGTGTGTTGGGAAGTTAAATTTTTTTTTTTTTACTCTTATTAGTTTTTTCCTAACTGGAATTTTAAAGGAAAATATAGTTTTTCTTGACTGTGATTTTAAAAGCAAATATATGTTTAGTTGTTTTTTGCCTTGAATTTTAAAGACAAATACAGTATATGTTTAGTTTTTTCTTGTCTAGGATTTTAAAAGGAAAATATAGGTTTAGTTTTGTCTTGATTGGAATTTTAAAGGAAAATATAGGTTTAGCTTTTTTTGTCTAGGATTTTAAAAGGAAAATATAGGTTTAGTTTTTTCTTGATTGGAATTTTAAAGGAAAATGTAGGTTTAGTTTTTCTTGACTGGAATTTTAAAGGAAAATGTAGGTTAGGTTTTTCTTGACAGGAATTTTAAAGGAAAATGTAGGTTAGGTT
>NC_090736.1:142431479-142433979 GCF_036898095.1 Palaemon carinicauda | reverse complement strand
CCGTTTTTGATGTCATGGAAAAACTAAAATAAAAACACACACCTACGAACTAACATTCAATATCTTTTGTGAAGATTACCATCTGCAACAGTTTCTTATTTTAAACTGGTTGCCACCATCGTCACAAAAAGTGAACCCCATTTTTTTTTCACAATTCTTGGTTCAAAACATTTTTGAAATACGGCAGCGTTGCATACCAAGAGCTGAGGCAGGCATGCACTCTCACTGTCACCTATTCCCCCTTTAAAGGTTTGAATGTCACTCATGAATGGCAGAGGCAGGGTTTAGTGACAATGCCTTAGGGACAAGCCAGTGCCAAAGAGACTGACCATATATACATATAATCAGAGCCCAAGCTCCCTCTTCACCCAAGCTAGAACCAGTAAGGTCCAGGCAATGGCTGCTGATGACTCAGCTGTTAAACTTACAACTAAGGAGGGCCAGGCAATGGCTGCTGATGACTCAGCCGTTAGACTTACAACCAAGGAGGGCCAGGCAATGGTTGCTGGTGATGACTCAGCAGTTAGACTTACAACCAAGGAGGGCCAGGCAATGGTTGCTGGTGATGACTCAGCCGTTAGACTTACAACCAAGGAGGGCCAGGCAATGGTTGCTGGTGATGACTCAGCCGTTAGACTTACAACCAAGGAGGGCCAGGCAATGGTTGCTGGTGATGACTCAGCAGTTAGACTTACAACCAAGGAGGGCCAGGCAATGGTTGCTGGTGATGACTCAGCCGTTAGACTTACAACCAAGGAGGGCCAGGCAATGGTTGCTGGTGATGACTCAGCCGTTAGACTTACAACCAAGGAGGGCCAGGCAATGGTTGCTGGTGATGACTCAGCCGTTAGACTTACAACCAAGGAGAGCCAGGCAATGGTTGCTGGTGATGACTCAGCCGTTAGACTTACAACCAAGGAGAGCCAGGCAATGGCTGCTGATGACTCAGCCGTTAGTCTTACAACCAAGGAGGGCCAGGCAATGGCCGTTAGACTTACCTGCTCCCCTAAACTCCCCATCCCTAGCTTACAAGGATGGTAAGGTTGCAGAAACTACAATAAACTATCGAGCTTGATCAGTATCTGGAACCCCGCTCCAGTAAATCACCTGGCACGGGGACGTTTCAAATAGGCCACCAGTCCACCACATCCCTTGCTGTGTTATAAATAATCGCGCTCTGGTTTCGGCCTTGCCGTGATCCATAACCATTTGCAATGCAATACAATCTTACTGTTATTACTCCGTATGATGGAGTTACACTGCGTTCGAAATCGAGGCAATTTCGAACCAGATACGAATTTTGGAAGAGATTCGCGGAAGCGTTACGAGTATGGCCCAAGTCTGATTTGCCATCCTTCAGGACTGGGAAAATCGACTCTCTTGGCAGGATTGCTTTTATGGAGGTCAGGCTTAAAGGACACTGGTTGGTCCCTTCGATGTATGCTTGGAGGATGAAATATTTTGAAGGTTATTTGAAGAGCGGCTTTGTATGCAATTCTCTGCCTGGTGGTAATTACGAATAACAATTTGTTTTGTTATTTTATGAAAGCGCTCGCACGTATATACTGTATATATATATATATATATATACTGTATATATATATATATATATATACTGTATATATATATATATATATATATATCTATCTATCTCTTTCTTGGTGGGAATACCTTAACGATGTGAAAGGGTTTGCGTATCGCTATAATCAGCTAAGGTGTACTAGTTAGGGCCATCCATACTAGGATGGTTTGCTGTCAGCATCAGACAAAAATATACTATCATCACCAGTCTGCACTGGCCAGCGTGGTGAGGAAAACTAGCCAAACCCCAGACATCATTTTACAAGTCTGAGGCATTTGTCCTGCAGTGGACTAGAATCGGCTACATTTGTTGTTGTTGTTGTATTTATTCTGAGTAAAAATTTAATAAACCGCTGGTAATTCAATCAACAGTTAAATAAAATTGGGTCTGGTCTATTGACCATAAAAATAAATAAAGATTCCCTGGGTACACAATCCTCTTAAATATCTATAGAATAGGATATAGGGCAGCAACCTCATCCCATGATTACTTCCTGCGTCGGCCTATGTACACTGTTAAAAAAACGTAATTTTAATAGGAAATTCTCCGTAAAAATATACTGTTCTCAGTCGTATTTCAGTGAAATACAGACGAATTTTTACATTATTTTATTAATATCTTTTACTGTTTGGTGTCTGTATTATAACTCCTTAACGTCAATATACCCTTTTTTAAAACGGTAAATGCCTGGCAATATTTATTCCAGGATTTTTGTAATTTTTAAGGCAAATTTTCAAGTGTAGGAAAAGTCTAATAGTAAAAAAGAATTGTGCTGGTCTTCGTACGCATTGAAAGCTGAAGACGCATACCCAAGCACAATGTTTCCCTACCCGCAGACAATTTTCCTGCTTCCCTCAGCGAACTCTATCCATTCGTCAAACAAAAAACCTATTTCGCTTTTCGCGCCTGGGGCGAGCG
>NC_090736.1:142426479-142428979 GCF_036898095.1 Palaemon carinicauda | reverse complement strand
AACAGATTTGATTATCAACAATCTATTAATGTTTCAGCGGAATAATAGTCCGTATTGTTCATATTTTGATGTTAGAAAAACTCTTAGATTTTTTTATTCCGTCGATGTTTTATCAACAAATATAAATCCAATAGTGACGGTTGTTCCTCTTAAATTTAATAATATCATAACTTCCTTTTACACTGTTTGTGTGAATTAAATATACATCTCCTGTAAATACATAAATAAATATAGCTCGTTATGTGTTTTGTATATTTTCTTTATACTAGTGTACCCGAGCCGTCTAAAATGACGTCTAAATGTTTTGATTGATTTGCACATATGCGCAAACGTGCACACTTACACAGATTCAACCCTTTCCACCCCATCCCCCTTTGCTAACTACAATACGCTGGATTGGTAATTTGTGGGATAGTCATCAGCAGCCATTGACTGGCCTTCCCTGGTCGTAGCTTGGATGGAGAGGGGATTTGGGGGCTGATCATATGTATATAGTCAGTCTCTTGGACATTGTCAGCTTGCTAGGATAACGTCACTGTCACTTGCCTATGCTATTCATGAGCGGTCTTTAAACCTTTAAACAGTTTGGAGTGGGTGGGTCATTTCTTAGCATCTTTACTGAATTTCTATGTAATAGGTCACAAAGAGTTGTTGCTGATGGACACCATAGTGAGTATAGGAATGTGATAGCTGGTGTTCCTTAGGATAGTGTTTTTGGCCCATTACTTTTCATATTATATACACATGATGTGGTTTGGCTTATAAATGATAATGCTACTCTCGTTGCATCAATTCCATCTCCTGAATGTAGATCTGGGGTTGCTGAATCCCTTATTGGAGCTCTAGCTAAAATTAGTGCAGGCGTAAATTATAGGGCATGAAGTTGAATCCAAGCAAGATTCAAAGGATGATTGTAAGTAGGGTAAGAACAGTGGCTCCTCAACATCCGGATCTCAGCATTGATATTGTTTCTTTAACTCTGTATGACTCTTAGAATTTTAGGTGTGATTCTCTACAGCAAATCTACTTTTGAAAAACACCTTAGGTCTGCCTTGTCTTCAATTGGACAAAAAAAATTCTTATTTAGAAAGTCTAATCAGATTTTTGGTGATCTGTCTATTCTGAAGAAGTGCTTTAATTCTTTTATTCTACCTTGTTTCGAGTATTGTTTTCTTGTCTGTTCTTCAGCTGTTGTTTCTCTTCTTAATTTGTTGGACAGCAACTTAAGGTCGTTATGCTTGTTGCATAAGATTTTTCATAAGTCTGACCATCCTTTACATTCAGATCTTCACGGACAGTACCACCCTGTTCGCAATACTAGGTATGCAGTTAATTCTAATAGTCAGGCCTTCTCCATCGTGCAACTTAATACTACATAGAATTCAAGAAGTTTCATTCCAGTCATGACCAAGTTGTGGAATATTCTCCATGTAGGTTAGGTTTTTCTTGAATGGAATTTTAAAAGAAAATGTAGCTTAGGTTTTTCTTGACTGGAATTTTAAAGGAAAATGTAGGTTTAGTTTTTCTTGACTGGAATTTTAAAGGAAAATGTAAGTTTAGTTTTTTCTTGATTAAATTTTGAAGGAAAACATATGTTCAGTTTTTCCCTGACTGGAATTTTAAAAGAAAATATTAGTTTAGTTTTTTCTTGACTGGAATTTTAAAGGAAAATATAAGTTTAGTTTTCCCTTGACTAGAATTTTAAAGCAAAATATAGGTTTATTTTTTTGTTGACTAGAATTTTAAAGGAAAATATAGGTTTAGTATTTTTTTTGACTGAAATTTTAAAGGATAATTTATGTTTAGTCTTTTCTTGACTGGAATTTTAAAGGAAAATATATGTTTTCGCCAATTTATTGACTTATTTTTCTAATACTGGCTTCGCATTTGTTTTTTATATGGCATTTTTCATCTAATTTTATAGCATTTATTCATGCTTTTTATTTTATGGTTTTTGGAATAATAAAAATACCCTAAAGATAATCCTGAAATAGTAAGAAAATATTAGAAATAAAAGTAAACAAACGTAAAATTGACAATAAAGGCAAAAATGTAACCATAATAACAATCTTAGGAGAAAAGAATTAATAGTTAGACACCCATATCTCCTTCGTGGTGATTCCATAGAAACGACTTCTGCCCAAGAATGTGAGAAGCTTAAAGAAGAAAATCCTTCTATGGATATCTCCTCTCCTGCCTTAGAATGTCCTTGAAAGGAGTTTATATATCACAGGATGTCTCGGAGCCCCATTGCCTCTTTTTCGATCTCAAAGTGTGTGTGTGTGTGTGTGTTTGGGGGGGGGGGGGGTTTAGTCTGGACAGCCATATTCCCACAAAAGATCCCATTTCCAACAACTTTGCCACCATGTGAACATTTCCTGTTGGGGGGACCGTGAGTGATATATATAAGATTTTATTTTGTCCGAATTTCATTGGTTTCCCCATTTTCGTGATTTACCTTTATGTTTAGTTTCTTTTTTTATTTTTATAGGGATGTTTC
>NC_090736.1:142413979-142418979 GCF_036898095.1 Palaemon carinicauda | reverse complement strand
TGTATATAGTCAGTCTCTTGGACATTGTCAGCTTGCTAGGGTAACGTCACTGTCACTTGCCTATGCTATTCATGAGCGGCCTTTAAACCTTTAAACAGTTTGGAGTGGGTGGGTCATTTCTTAGCATCTTTACTGAATTTCTATGTAATGGGTCACAAAGAGTTGTTGCTGATGGATACCATATTGAGTATAGGAATGTGATATCTGGTGTTCCTTAGGGTAGTGTTCTTGGCCCATTACTTTTCATATAACAGTATATACACATGACGTGGTTTGGCCTAGAAATGATAATGCTACTCTCGTTGCATCAATTCCATCTCCTGAATGCAGATCTGGGGTTGCTGAATCCCTTATTGGAGCTCTAGCTAAAATTAGTGCAGGTGCAAATTATATGGCATGAAGTTGAATCCAAGCAAGATTCAAAGTATGATTGTAAGTAGGGTAAGAACAGTGGCTCCTCAACATACGGATCTTAGCATTGATATTGTTTCTTTAACTCTGTATGACTCTCTTAGAATTTTAGGTGTTATTCTCTACAGCAAATCTACTTTTGAAAAACACTCTAGGTCTGTCTCGTCTTCAATTGCACAAAAAAATTTCTTATTTAGAAAGTCTTTCAAGATTTTTGGTGATCAGTCTATTCTGAAGAAGTGTTTTAATTCTTTTTATTCTACCTTGTTTCGAGTATTGTTTTCTTGTCTGTTCTTCAGCTGTTGTATCTCTTCTTAATTTGTTGGGCAGCAACTTACGGTCGTTATGCTTGTTGCATAAGATTTTTCACAATTCTGACCATCCCTCACATTCAGATCTTTACGGACAGTACCAGGTATGCAGTTAATTCTAATAGTCAGGCCTTCTCCATCGTGCAACTCAATACTACATAGAATTCAAGAAGTTTTATTCCAGTCATGACCAAGTTGTGGAATAATCTCCCTAATCGGGTAGTTGAATAGGTGAAAATTCAAGTTCAAATTGCAGAAAATATTTTTATGTTGAACAAGCTGACATAAGACTCTTTATAGTTTGTACATGAAAGATGTTTTAATGATACTATACTTAAAGTAATTTATTTTAATTATTTATTTCTTTTCAACCTCACTCTGGTATTTTTCCCAGTTGGAGCCCTTGGGCTTATAGCGTCCTGCTTTTCCAACTATGGTTGTAGCATAGCTAGTACTAATAATAAACAACGGGAGGCGCTGTCAACCGTAGCATAGAAAATGGGAAGAGAACATCCCATTTTCTTCGCGTCCTACCGCACCTAAATACATTCATATTACTATACATCCCAACATAGTGCTAGTGTGTGTGCACCGAGCATTAATATTTATGGTGTGCGTGTAATGTATGTCATCTAATTTATTGCCTACTCTTTCGCGAAGACTATAGTGAAGTGAACTCTTTATAAGCAGTCTTTTTAAAGAAATAAGTAGGAGTTTGAGAATTAATATGTGCATATATTGAAGGAGTTTTCAAAGTTAAAAGGAAATAACTCCTTTAAAGCTGGAGAGAGTTGTTGAAGCTTCTCCAAATACTAACACGAAATAATATGAATATTCTTATGTATTTTGTAATCATATATAAAGTACTATTTCGTAACTAATTTTATCATCTGTTTAGATCAAACACGTAAATGTTGATAACAGTTGATGTAATTTGAAAAAAGGGAAATAGAACATAAATTGCCAGAGGTAATGACGCTTGTTCAGGGTAAAAATAATCATACAATAGTTCAGATTATGCCCCAAAGTAAATAGAAAATTATAAAAGAAAATAATTGAGAAAAAGTCTGTTAATTTGAAATGAAAATAAAATGCAAACTAGAGGGGCACTCAGTAGAGAGTATGCATCCATGTCAAGCAGTCTTACCTCATCTTACTTGTACTTCGATGTACTTTCTTCAAAATCTAATCGATTTGTCTTTGGGTCATACCCCACATGCCAACCAAATTTCTTTGCAATTGGTTCTGTCGTTTTTGTGTAATGTTCACAAAATAATAAACTAACAAAATATTAGCCATTTACCTAAAATTGCTATTGTTTTCAAAGTACTGCTGCATGTTTGTACTTTAATTTACTTTATTCCAAAATATTGAAAATTCATCCTTGGAACATACCCAACACGGTCACCAAGTTTGGTCAAAATCGGTTTAATAGTTTTTGTGTAAAGGGACTAACGAATAAACAAGGCACATGAATAAACTAAACAAACAGTGTTGAATACATACTTATCGTAAAATCCTAGATTTTAGTATAGGCAACAATATGGAGGAGACTAGAAGTTAAAACAACAAAGAGACGATTAGCTAAAACAATACAATAGAAAACAAACAGTAAGACTGAACGAAAACGACCCGGAAGAAAAGGGACACTCGCAAAGGGTTATCTTCATTGAACGATCCTGTTGATTCCTGAAGTCTGGATGCTATTTCCAGTGACAGAAAGCAACGAGGCAATACTCGGCAAGAACAGCGGAAAGTGGAATTGCCCCATTAGGGAGAGGAGACAAAAGAAGGACAGCCTAGAAACGAAACAAAGACGCAGGACAAAATGTAAGGCACGTGTGGCATCTCTTTTCACTGGAGTGCTCGGACAAAAAATAGAAGGGTGTTTGGCACGGAGTTGAAAGGAAGCTCGTTATATACAATATATATATATATATATATATATATATATATATTACGGTCATTTTCGAAAATTGGTCATTTTACGGAATGCACGGCCATTATGCAAAATGACCAAAATCGTGGTCACTTTGCAAAATGACCTAAATGTCTCGACATTTTGAAAAATTGCCAAGATTTTGGTACATTTAAAAAATCATCAGTATCATCGTTGATAAGGTTACAAGATGTCCAATCAGCAAGTAGGTTAGGTTAAGTTAGGTTAGGTTTGCTACTTGCTGATTGGACATTTTTTAACCTTATCAACGATGATACTGATGATTTTTTAAATGGACCAAAGTCTCGGCCATTTTTCAAAATGTCGAGATATTTAGGTCATTTTGCAAAGTGACCACGAATTTGGTCTTTTTGCATAATGGCTGGGCATTTTGTAAAATAACCAATTTTCCAAAATGACTGCAAAACACACACACACACACACACACACACACACACACATATATATATGTATATATATATATATACATACATATATATATATATATACATATATATTTATATATTTATATATTGGTCTCGCTCAGCTTTCCGTCCCAAATGCTTCTCCCTATTCAGTACTTTTAAGAAACAGATAATTATCTTAGTATCTACTATAAATAGATATATTTTGTTTAATCCTCTTTTTTTATAAATATCATGCAACATAATTTATCAAAATGATGTTTTGAAGTAATACTAACTGATGAATCTTCATGGCAAGGGAAGTATTTCTAATTTACGAGCAGAAGTTCAAAGTGGCTGCGATTGTTTTCATGTTGAACAGGGTGACATAAGTCTCCCATCATAGTCTATGTATGACAGATCTATTTTAAACGTTATTGGTGATATTAAAATATTTTATATTCTTTATTCAACGCTTATCATAAGTTTTGTTTATTTCATTGTTTCCTTTTCTTACTGGGCTATTTCTCCCTGTTTGAGCCCCATGGGATTATAGCATCCTGCTTTTCAAAATAGGGTTAGTAGCGTAGCCAATAATAATAATAATAATAATAATAATAATAATAATAATAATAATAATAATAATAAGAAGAAGAAGAAGAAGAAGAAGAAGAAGAATGATAATAATGATGACGATGATGATGATGATGATGATAATGATGATAATGATAATGATGATAATAATAATAATGATAATAATGATCATAATGATGATGATGATGATGAGTTATAAACGGTAGAAGACAAAACATAAGAGGCTCACCTGGTGGGCCAATAGGGGATCTAGAAATAAACCAGGTTGATGTTAATGTTGATAATATAAACGAAATAATGCAAAGATTCATTGAATGTGAAAACAACTGAGAAAACTATACTTTCTAAAAATAATTTCAAGCTAAACAATGCCGTAATCGCAGACGCCAATATTTGGCAAAATTTCTCCCACCGCACTACACCCTCAGCCGGGATGCAAGACCTAATGGCCCTGCCTCACGCAAGGTTATTTGAATATCATTAAACCATTATTAAGTGGAAACTCTAGACTGCAATGTTCATGATGGGAAGGGGTAATGAGGAAACTCGGTACCGGGAAAGTCTTGGCATATTACCCACATCGTCTTCTTATCTTTCCCTTGTGAATACTGGGCCGTTCTGTCAGAAAATTGAGGCTTGAAGTCAACTAGTTTTTGTTGTTGATTTTTGGTTTCTTGCATTGAGACGGCAATATGCCAGAACGGATTCGTGCTCCTAGAGGAGCCTGTAAGATGTTGTTTAAGGTTTAAAGGCCGCTTATGAATGGCAGAGGCAAGGGACAGTGACAATGCCCTAGCTAACAGGACAATGGCATACAGAATGAGCATATATATGATCAGTCCCCAAACCCCCTCTCCACACAAGCCAGGACCAGGAGGGCCAGGCAATGGCTGCTGATCACTCAACAGGTAGACCTATAGGCTCTCCCAAATCCCAATCTTCTAGCTCACATGGATGGTGAGTTAGCAAACACTACAAGAAAATATTGTGCTTGAGGGGTCTTCGAAACTCAGTCCAGTAGATCGTAAGACAGGGAGGTTTTCAATAGGCTACCACAAATATTTATCCATAATAAATAATAACGATATTTTCTTAGTTACATATTCAGATTAACGGTTTTCTAAGTCTTACGTTTGTGTGTGTGTGTGTGTTTGTGTTTGTGTGAGATTTGGATTTTTTTTTTATTTCTTTTTACGTGACAAATAGCCCTTTGCTTATGTTGATGTGATTCTCGGCATGACAATACATCATATTAGGGTTGTAGTGGCCTAGTGGAAACGTCCCTGTCTGGCGATCGCCAAACTGGGGTTCGAGTTTCGCTCACGTTCGATACTTTCTTGG
>NC_090736.1:142391479-142403979 GCF_036898095.1 Palaemon carinicauda | reverse complement strand
CCCTTTTTTTTTTTAGATTGAGAGAACCTGTTACGATTGAGATCAAAACATAGACCAGCAGAACAAATATTGATAACATAGTTACAAAATGTACAAAGATAGAAGCCAGTAAATAAAGAAATTAAATATTAGGTACAAAAAACTTATTGACATAAGACCATTAGATAAAATTGAGATAACAGGAACAATTGAAATGTAACGTCATCTTAACAAGTTGTAACGGAAGTAAAACAACATAGGTGTACCACCCGTGTGTCACACGATCGTACATAATAACGACATTTCTCTTTTTTGTAGGTTTTTGGGTGTTTGGGGAACCTATAAGTCTACCTGGTGAGTCACCAGCAGCCATTGCCTGATCCCTCCTGGTCCTAGCTTGGTTGGAGAAGGGCTCGGGCGCTGATTATATAATATATGGTCATTCTCTAGGGCATTGTCTTGCTAGCTAGGGATATAGTCACTGTCCCTTTAAGAGAGGTTATGCGATTTTAAAGGGATAATCTGAAGAGATTTATAGATTTATTATTTATATTTTGAGCTTCAATATCATCAGTATTTTGTTATATCCTTACATTCCAATTTTTGCATGTCTTAAGTTAACGGTGTTTTGGCTTTTGTCCAATATAATTACTGGCTCATTTTGTGTAACATTGATGTTAATTTACTTTAATCATTGTTAATATAACTTTAAAAGTTCAAAGTTGCAGCAAATCTTTTTATGTTTAACATGCTGACATAAGTATTTTCATAATTTATGTTTGACATATATATTTTAATGTTGTTACTGTTTTTAAAATATTTTATTTTAATTCAATATTTCTCATATCGTTTATTTCCTTTTTATTCATTATTTCTCATATCGTTTATTTCCTTATTTCCTTTCCTCAGTGGGCTATTTTTCCCTGTTGGATCCCTTGGACTTACAGCATGTTGCCTTTTCCAATTAGGGTTGTAGCTTAGATAATAATAATAATAATAATAATAATAATAATAATAATAATATCGTTATTGGTGTTGTTGTTTTCACGAATCTTTAATTTCACCACTGTCTCGCCAAAGTTAAAACCAAGTCAATCCTTATATTTTACTTGGATGATTTTAGCATCAGAAGCATTTCAACTAGATATATTAAAAGTTCTTAGGTTATTTATAAAGTCATATTACAGTAACGGTTCTTGATAAAACAACAAAAAAACTTTAGGAAAAAGAAAATAATAAATAGATTTAGAGAAGAATAAGAAAATGCAAACCACAAGATCTGGAATAGTTTGCAAGTCCTTAGAATTCAAACTTAAATATGAAAATAGTCCCTTTGAGAAATGCCGAGACCGCTCAAACTCCGATCTCTCTTAGAGAAACAAATTAAAGGCGACAATTTATAGACGATATTTCTTTATATTGAGAATTTGCTTGTTTGTAGAGTTTGTTTAACTGTTAAGGCGAAAGTAAGTTACTTTTAAGCCCAGTAATCAGGGTTTAAACTTGAGCATGTGGCCATAACCTTAGATGTTGCTGCTTTTTACCTTAGATTACCTTAAAACCTTTCCAATTTTTACCTTAGATTACCTTAAACCCTTTCCAATTTCCTTGAATTTGAAGCTAGTAAAACCTGATTTACCTGATAAATACCATTACCTTAAAGATCAACTTGAAACCATGCAAATTACCTCAAACTAAGGTAATTACCTTAAAAGTTTAAACCGAAATTACCTTACAAATACCAGTACCTTAAAAATCACCTAGGAACCATGGAAATTACCTAAAGCTAATGTAATTACCTTAAAATTTAAACTGAAATTACCTTACAAATACCACTACCTTAAAAACTGCCTTGAAACCATACAAATTACCTCAAACTAAGGTAATTACCTTGAAAGTTTAAACGAAAATTACCTTACAAATACCATTACCTTTAAAATGACCTTGGAACCATGCAAATTACCTAAGGCTACGCTAATTACCTTAAAAGGTTAAACCGAAATTAACTTACAAAATACCACTACCTTAAAAATTACGTTGAAATCATGCAAATTACCTCAAACTATGGTAATTACCTTGAAAGTTTAAACCGTGGCATTGGGATTATGAAGGTTAATTTCCTTAAATTTGAAGCAGGTAAAACCGAAATTACCTTACAAATACCATTACCTTAAAGATTACCTTGAAACCATGCAGATTACTTCAAACTAAGGTAATTACCTTAAATATTTAAACCCTTGGACTAGGATTATAAAGTTTCTTTGTTTATTTAACAATTTGTGAAAAGAGCAGGTTGTAAATTTGAAATCTGAAAGAGAAGGAAGACTTGTTAAAAGAATTCTCTCCATTGAAAATTGGTCGTCAACGACGAGTTTCAATTATATTCAAGAGCCCAAAACTTTATCATTCAAAAACACACTATTGGCAAGTTGGAGTTTGATTGAAATTTCAATTGAAATGTGACGGAGGAAGTGGAAATTTTGATTGAGAGAGAGAGAGAGAGAGAGAGAGAGAGAGAGAGAGAGAGAGAGAGAGAGAGAGAGAGAGAGAGAGAGAGAGAGAGAGAGAGAGAGAGAGAGAGAGAGAGAGAGAGGAAAGAAGAAGCCTTTTGGAAAATACTAGTTGATAAAAATACTATTAATTATGTTTATTGACTGAAACTTCCACTAAAAGGAACAATTAATAAAAAGAAAAAAAGCGCGAGAAAGGTATAAGTCAAAGAGCAGAAATATAACAAAAATCTCTACGTAAAGACGAATGGAAGTATAGCAAAGATGAGCTCGTACTCTTTGAAGCATCTTCATCTTTGTCAAAGATGGTATGTTAGTAATTGTCTTTGAGTGGTTCAATAGCTTCTGACTGGCAGGGAATCTAACCCCGGTCAAACTGGTTTCCTGCACCACGGTTCGATTCCTGGTCGGTGAGAAGCTATTGTCTTTGAGTGGTTCAATAGTTTCTGACCGGCCGGGAATCGAACCCTGGTCATACTGGTTTCCTGTACCAGGGTTTGATTCCCGCCCAGTGAGAAGCTATTGTCTTTGAGTGGTTTAATAGCTTCTGACCTGCCGGGAATCGAACCCTGGTCATACTGGTTTCCTGTAACAGGGTTCGATTCCCGGCTGGTGAGAAGCTATTGTCTTTGAGTGGTTCAATAGTTTCTGACCGGCTGGGAATCGAACTCTGGTACAGGAAACCTGTATGAAAGTGACATAGGCACTTAACCACTGTCATACAGGTTTCCTGGACCAGGGTTCGATTCCCTGCTGGTCAGAAGCTATTGTCTTTGAGTGGTTCCGCATTGGAGCTCTGATCCCGAGGTCGATAAGAGAATCCAGACATCAATGTATTAGAATATATAGCTTATTTGAACCTGAAAAACAAGTCTAAATGTCCAAAATTTATTATGTTTGTATATATATATATATATATATATATATATATATATATATATATATATATATAAAGGGTTTCGCCCAGACCAAAGGGCTCATCAGGTGGGTTTTGCCTACTTCCATTTCTGCAGCTTGGCTGCCACGACCCTCATTCCCTCCTCTATTGCCTCACCTCAAAATTAATATTTCACATACCATGAATCACTTAAAACTGAGTCCCCAAAGACTGGAACAAGAGAAGCAATCTGAAACCTACTTCAGTGTTCTGGGCATTGAATTTACGGGTTTTTACACCTCGCCAGAGGTTGTCCCTTCATTCTGAAATAGGTTCTGGCTTACCTCCCTTACTCCCTTGCATCTGAAAGGCTGGAATCCACTTTTTTTTATCTTCTTTTATGTTCACATCACTAAACGTATTTCTGATCCACTATTCCAGTAGAATGGAATTTTCTTGAGTGGACGCAGCATACTAAAAGAAGTCAGACTTGTTTCTTCTGCATCTGTTCACCTGACAAAGAAACAGTACAAGTGAATATTTGTCAAGGAACAGTGCATTCCAAAACAAGTGTGACTTCTTCCCTCTGCTGAGTCCATCTTGTAGGTTATTCCCTTTGCATCTGGAAGGCCAGATTCCACTTTTTTTTCCTCTCTCTCTTGATGTTCACCTCAATAAACGTATTTCTGATCCACTATTCCAGTAGAATGGAATCTTCTAAGAAGGGCTAGAAACACGTTCTCTGAGTCAAAATGGGGGTTTTTGAGGACGGTGAGTTCAATAGTGACATTTTCAACACCACCTGGGGTCATCTTCATCATCTTCAAGGTCAAAAGGTCATATTTCAAGGTCAAAATAGTGAATTTTGGTAATTTTTACTCGTTTTTGTGTGTAACTCATAGATGGTGAGGATATCATGGATGATGAAGATGGTAACGAGGTGTCATCTGAGTTCTTAGATCATTTGAATAGAGGTGAAGTTACACACAAAAACGAGTAAAAATGACCAAAATTCACTATTTTGACCTTGAAATATGACCTTTTGACCTTGAAGATGATGAAGATGACCCCAGGTGATGTTGAAAATGTCACTATTGAACTCACCGTCCTCAAAAACCCCCATATTGACTCAGAGAACGTGTTTCTAGCCCTTCTTAGAAGTCATTTTAGTCCAGCAAATTTTCGTGTTCCTTCATCTGAAGGTCTTTTACGACACATTCAGATTCCAGTTTTTCCTTTTCTGCCTTCAATTCACGAACTTCACTTTTCAATTCATTTACTTGTTCCGCTTTCTCGTTCTTTTCTGTCTTAATTTCCTCATTTTCAGTTTTGAGAATTTCCAGCAAATTTTCGTGTTCCTTCATCTGAAGGTCTTTTACGACACATTCAGAATCCAGTTTTTCCTTTTCTGCCTTCAATTCACCAACTTCACTTTTCAATTCATTTACTTGTTCCGCTTTCTCGTTCTTTTCTGTCTTAATTTCCTCATTTTCAATTTTGAGAATTTCCAGCAAATTTTCGTGTTCCTTCATCTGAAGGTCTTTTACGACACATTCAGATTCCAGTTTTTCCTTTTCTGCCTTCAATTCACGAACTTCACTTTTCAATTCATTTATTTCTTCCGCTTTCTCGTTCTTTTCTGTCTTAATTTCCTCATTTTCCGTTTTGAGAACTTCCAGCAAATTTTCGTGTTCCTTCATCTGAAGGTCTTTTACGACACATTCAGATTCCAGTTTTTCCATTTCTGCCTTCAATTCACGAACTTTACTTTTCAATTCATTTACTTGTTCCACTTTCTCGTTCTTTTCTGTTTTAATTTCCTCATTTTCAATTTTGAGAATTTCCAGCAAATTTTCGTGTTCCTTCATCTGAAGGTCTTTTTCGACACATTCAGATTTCAGTGTTTCCTTTTCTGCCTTCAATTCACGAACTTCACTTTTCAATTCATTTATTTCTTCCGCTTTCTCGTTCTTTTCTGTCTTAATTTCCTCATTTTCCGTTTTGAGAACTTCCAGCAAATTTTCGTGTTCCTTCATCTGAAGGTCTTTTACGACACATTCAGATTCCAGTTTTTCCATTTCTGCCTTCAATTCACGAACTTTACTTTTCAATTCATTTACTTGTTCCGCTTTCTCGTTCTTTTCTGTCTTAATTTCCTCATTTTCAATTTTGAGAATTTCCAGCAAATTTTCGTGTTCCTTCATCTGAAGGTCTTTTACGACACATTCAGATTCCAGTTTTTCCTTTTCTGCCTTCAATTCACGAACTTCACTTTTCAATTCATTTATTTCTTCCGCTTTCTCGTTCTTTTCTGTCTTAATTTCCTCATTTTCCGTTTTGAGAACTTCCAGCAAATTTTCGTGTTCCTTCATCTGAAGGTCTTTTACGACACATTCAGATTCCAGTTTTTCCATTTCTGCCTTCAATTCACGAACTTTACTTTTCAATTCATTTACTTGTTCCACTTTCTCGTTCTTTTCTGTTTTAATTTCCTCATTTTCAGTTTTGAGAATTTCCAGCAAATTTTCATGTTCCTTCATCTGAAGGTCTTTTACGACACATTCAGATTCCAGTTTTTCTTTTTCTTCCTTCAGACCATCAACTTCACGTTTCAATTTATTCACTTATTCTGTTTTCTGCTTTTGTTCCTTCTTCATTTCAGCATTTTCCTTTCTGAGAATTTCCAGCAAATTTTCGTGTTCCTTCATCTGAAGGTCTTTTACGACACATTCAGAATCCAGTTTTTCCTTTTCTGCCTTCAATTCACCAACTTCACTTTTCAATTCATTTACTTGTTCCGCTTTCTCGTTCTTTTCTGTCTTAATTTCCTCATTTTCAATTTTGAGAATTTCCAGCAAATTTTCGTGTTCCTTCATCTGAAGGTCTTCTACGACACATTCAGATTCCAGTTTTTCCTTTTCTGCCTTCAATTCACGAACTTCACTTTTCAATTCATTTATTTCTTCCGCTTTCTCGTTCTTTTCTGTCTTAATTTCCTCATTTTCAGTTTTGAGAACTTCCAGCAAATTTTCGTGTTCCTTCATCTGAAGGTCTTTTACGACACATTCAGATTCCAGTTTTTCCATTTCTGCCTTCAATTCACGAACTTTACTTTTCAATTCATTTACTTGTTCCACTTTCTCGTTCTTTTCTGTTTTAATTTCCTCATTTTCAATTTTGAGAATTTCCAGCAAATTTTCGTGTTCCTTCATCTGAAGGTCTTTTTCGACACATTCAGATTTCAGTGTTTCCTTTTCTGCCTTCAATTCACGAACTTCACTTTTCAATTCATTTACTAGTTCCGCTCTCTTGTCCTTTTCGGTCTTAATTTCCTCATTTTCAGTTTTGAGAATTTCCAGCAAATTTTCATGTTCCTTCATCTGAAGGTCTTTTACGACACATTCAGATTCCAGTTTTTCTTTTTCTTCCTTCAGACCATCAACTTCACGTTTCAATTTATTCACTTATTCTGTTTTCTGCTTTTGTTCCTTCTTCATTTCAGCATTTTCCTTTCTGAGAATTTCCAGCAAATTTTCGTGTTCCTTCATCTGAAGGTCTTTTACGACACATTCAGAATCCAGTTTTTCCTTTTCTGCCTTCAATTCACCAACTTCACTTTTCAATTCTTTTACTTGTTCCGCTTTCTCGTTCTTTTCTGTCTTAATTTCCTCATTTTCAATTTTGAGAATTTCCAGCAAATTTTCGTGTTCCTTCATCTGAAGGTCTTTTACGACACATTCAGAATCCAGTTTTTCCTTTTCTGCCTTCAATTCACCAACTTCACTTTTCAATTCATTTACTTGTTCCGCTTTCTCGTTCTTTTCTGTCTTAATTTCCTCATTTTCAGTTTTGAGAATTTCCAGCAAATCTTCGTGTTCCTTCATCTGAAGGTCTTTTACGACACATTCAGATTCCAGTTTTTCCTTTTCTGCCTTCAATTCACGAACTTCACTTTTCAATTCATTTACCTGGTCCACTTTCTCGTTCTTTTCAGTCTTAATTTCCTCATTTTCAGTTTTGAGAATTCCAGCAAATTTCCGTGTTCCTTCATCTGAAGGTCTTTTACGACACATTCAGATTCCAGTTTTTCCATTTTTGCCTTCAATTCACGAACTTCACTTTTCAATTCATTTACTTGTTCCGCTTTCTCGTTCTTTTCTGTTTTAATTTCCTCATTTTCAGTTTTGAGAATTTCCAGCAAATTTTCGTGTTCCTTCATCTGAAGGTCTTTTACGACACATTCAGATTCCAGTTTTTCCTTTTCTGCCTTCAATTCACGAACTTCACTTTTCAATTCATTTACCTGGTCCACTTTCTCGTTCTTTTCAGTCTTAATTTCCTCATTTTCAGTTTTGAGAATTCCAGCAAATTTCCGTGTTCCTTCATCTGAAGGTCTTTTACGACACATTCAGATTCCAGTTTTTCCATTTTTGCCTTCAATTCACGAACTTCACTTTTCAATTCATTTACTTGTTCCGCTTTCTCGTTCTTTTCTGTTTTAATTTCCTCATTTTCAGTTTTGAGAATTTCCAGCAAATCTTCGTGTTCCTTCATCTGAAGGTCTTTTACGACACATTCAGATTCCAGTTTTTCCATTTCTGCCTTCATTTCACGAACTTCACTTTTCAATTCATTTACTTGTTCCACTTTCTCGTTCTTTTCTGTTTTAATTTCCTCATTTTCAGTTTTGAGAATTTCCAGCAAATCTTCGTGTTCCTTCATCTGAAGGTCTTTTACGACACATTCAGATTCCAGTTTTTCCATTTCTGCCTTCATTTCACGAACTTCACTTTTCAATTCATTTACTTGTTCCACTTTCTCGTTCTTTTCTGTTTTAATTTCCTCATTTTCAGTTTTGAGAATTCCAGCAAATTTTCGTGTTCCTTCATCTGTAGGTCTTTTAAAACACATTCAGATTCAAGTTTTTCCATTTCTGCCTTCATTTCACGAACTTCACTTTTCAATTCCTTTACTTGTTCCGCTTTCTCGTTCTTTTCTGCCTTAATTTCCTCATTTTCGTTTTTGAGAATTTCCAGCAAATTTTCGTGTTCCTTCATCTGAAGGTCTTTTACGACACATTCAGATTCCAGTTTTTCCTTTTCTGCCTTCAATTCACGAACTTCACTTTTCAATTCATTTACTTGTTCCGCTTTCTCGTTCTTTTCTGTCTTAATTTCCTCATTTTCAGTTTTGAGAATTTCCAGCAAATTTTCGTGTTCCTTCATCTGAAGGTCTTTTACGACACATTCAGATTCCAGTTTTTCCTTTTCTGCCTTCAATTCACGAACTTCACTTTTCAATTCATTTACTTGTTCCGCTTTCTCGTTCTTTTCTGTCTTAATTTCCTCATTTTCAGTTTTGAGAATTTCCAGCAAATTTTCATGTTCCTTCATCCGAAGGTCTTTTACGACACATTCAGATTCCAGTTTTTCCATTTCTGCCTTCAATTCATGAACTTCACTTTTCAATTCATTTACTTGTTCCGCTTTCTCGTTCTTTTCTGTCTTAATTTCCTCATTTTCAGTTTTGAGAATTTCCAGCAAATTTTCGTGTTCCTTCATCTGAAGGTCTTTTACGACACATTCAGATTCCAGTTTTTCCATTTCTGCCTTCAATTCATGAACTTCACTTTTCAATTCATTTACTTGTTCCGCTTTCTCGTTCTTTTCTGTCTTAATTTCCTCATTTTCAGTTTTGAGAATTTCCAGCAAATTTTCATGTTCCTTCATCTGAAGGTCTTTTACGACACATTCAGATTCCAGTTTTTCCATTTCTGCCTTCAATTCATGAACTTCACTTTTCAATTCATTTACTTGTTCCGCTTTCTCGTTCTTTTCTGTCTTAATTTCCTCATTTTCAGTTTTGAGAATTTCCAGCAAATTTTCGTGTTCCTTCATCTGAAGGTCTTTTACGACACATTCAGATTCCAGTTTTTCTTTTTCTTCCTTCAGACCATCAACTTCACGTTTCAATTTATTCACTTGTTCTGTTTTCTTATTTTGTTCTTTCTTCATTTCAGCATTTTCCTTTCTGAGAATTTCCTGCAAATTTTCATGTTCCTTCATCTGAAGGGCTTTCTCAGCTTCCAGTTTTTCATTCATCTCTACTATTCTTCCCATTTCTTTTATTTGTCCTTGTAACTTACCATTTTCATCCTCGAGATTTTCCAAGTGAGTAGTCTGATCTTCGTCTTCCATTTTGAGTTCATTTCCATCCATTAGATTTTCACATTCATCTTCCATTTCTGGAACAAATTCTTCCTGTGAGTTGTCCACATCTTCTCCAGCCATCCTCCTCCTGGCAAGCATAATTCCGCCGAGTATGACGGAAGCAGCAGCCATGCCGATGTAGAAGTTGTTGTTTCCAATAGAAAGGGATTCCTCCTTCCTTTTTCCCAAGTCAAATTCGGAGAGAAGCTTGCCAACGAACCACGTCGATTTCAATTCATCTTTGAATCTTAAAGCTTCTCTCTCCATCTGGCGCAATCCAAGTTCGCACCGCTGTAGTTCCTCGCGGGCTTTCCACCAGCCCCCAATCCAAGGACAGCATTGCAGCCACCTGCCGAGGAATCCATCCTGAGAGGCGACTGCACGGCAGTCTTCAAAGCTCGGCGCCTCTGGGAGTAGCCACGAAAACCATTTGAAGACCGACGACTCCTGGAGAGTTCGCAGCTGTCCCTGAAGTTGTTGTGTCATGTCCTCCCATGCAAGATTCTGCTCCATAAGGGCCGAACCTACCTGTTGAGGCATGTTGAATCTTCCTGTAAGGTTTCCGATGATATCCTTCCACATTCCAATCACTCTGTTTGCTTTGAAAGTCATATCCAATGATGTAGATCTTGAGGCTTGTATCAGCCTTATTTTCAGGAAAGTGTTCGTGGCACTAAACTAAACGATCCCTTTGGAGACTTTAAAATCCCCGGAGACGTTTAGAATCATAAAATCCATCCATAGATTTCACGGTTATTTCTATCTTTTTCGTTCAGGAAATGGTATTAGATTAATAATAATAATAATAATAATAATCTTTGATGCCCTCCGAAGACTTCCAAATCCCTGAAGACCTTTTGGAATCATCTACGCCATCAACAGATTTCCCGGAGATTTCTCTCCTTTGCATTCCGCGGATGGCGTTAACTTACTACTACTACTACTACTACTACTACTACTACTACTACTACTACTACTACTACTACTACTACTACTACTAATAATAATAATTAATAATTGATAATTGATAATTAATGATAATAATAATAATAATGATAATAATCTTTGATGCAATATAGGAGCCCGGAGCCCTCCGAAGACTTCCAAATCCTTTATGACATTTTGGAATCACCAACGCCATCGAAAGATCTCCCGGACACTTCTCTCCTTTCCATTCCGCAGACGGCGTTAACTTAATAAATAATAATAATAATAATAATAATAATAATAATAATAATAATAATAATAATAATAATTATAAGTAATAAATAATAAGAAATAAATAATCATCTTTGATGCAATACAAGTAAAATGCAAGGTTCTGAAATTAATTTTTCTATCGAAAATTATTATACATGTACAATTCTCTCTTGAGTGTCGTCATCCATTTTAAAGTCATTCGGTAAACGCTTAAGGGAAATTGAATCCGAGATCTACGCAACTATGGTGGCGAAAACTTTTAAATACAAAAATAATTGGATACTCTGAATTCTTTTAATAAATAGGCCTACTTTTAATTAAAACTTTAAGATTCTCTTTAAGGAAAATAAAATTCAAATATTAATTTTGAAATATATAAATAGTTTTCTCACAAAATTTCCTTACCAATCTCGTAGACCTGAAGAACAGACGTCAATCCATATGGCAAGACTAGATTCGCGAACTTCGTCGAAGAAACATCGTGGAAAAAATATTTGTATTTATAAATTAATATTTAAAGTTTTTTTCATCTTAAAGCATCTTAAAGCTTTCATTTATTAATAGGCCTATTTATTAAAAGAATTTGGAGCAGCTAAATATTTTTGTTTCTTAAACTTTTCGCCCCATAGCCATTATAATTACTCTGTCCATTTAGGAAGAGCTTGTATGAGAATAGAACAATTTCTACAGGACCGAAGGAGGTTCGGGAATAACAGAAAGTTTAGTGCTGTTGCCATGTGTATATTATATATATATATATATATATATATATATATATATATATATATATATATATATATATGCATATATATATGTATATATATGTATATATATACACACATATATTTATACACACACATATATATATACACATATACACGCGCGCACACACACACACACACACATATATATATATATATATATATATATATATATATATATAAATATATATATCAGGAAAATTGAATTAATTAGGGCCAGCCATACTTGATTGGTTTGCTGTGAGCGATCAGACTAAAATCTCCCACCATCATGCTTTTTACATAACAGTTAATTCCTGAAAGTTTCATAACTCTACGATTTAAATTATGGCCAGGAAGCTGTTCACAAACAAACAAACACAAATAAACAAGGGGGGGGGGGGCGTGGGGGCATAAACCTAACCTCCCTCCAACTTCGTTGGCGGAGGTGATAAGGAATAACTGTACTCAATTTTTTTTTTTTTTTAATGAGGTGAATTTGCACCGACTCGCAGCAGTGCCCTTTTAGCCCGGAAAATTTTCCTGCTTTCTGATTGGTTAGAATGATCTTGTCCAACCAATCAGGGATCAGGAAACTTTTCCGGGCTAAAAGGGTACCCCTGCGAGTCCGCGCAAATCTGCCTCACTAAAAAGAATTGACTATACATTAAAAGCGAATACAAATAAGTATGTTTTATGTGACTTTCGAGATTTCTAATTGATTTTGAAAGTTTTTTCAACGACTCCTGCTAATTCTATTATTGTAAATAATTGGACTCGTTTCACGTAATCACGTAGAGGATAATTTCTATTATCTGAGATGATTGTAGCGGATAATTAATTAAATCGAAAAATTTATTTTTAATTGGGATATGGAGGGAATTAATCCATGCGATAATCGTTCATTTTGAGGTGTACCACCCGTGTGTCACACGATCGTACATATTAACGACATTTCTCTTTTTTGTATATATTATCCTTTGAA
>NC_090736.1:142378979-142383979 GCF_036898095.1 Palaemon carinicauda | reverse complement strand
TATATATATATGTATATATATATATATATTTTATTATTTGTATATATATATATATACATATATATATATTTATATTTATATATATGTATATGTATTTATTTATCTATAATTATATATGAATGTGTATATATACACACACACACACACACACACATATATATATATATATATATATATATATATATATATATATTTACGATATTATATGTTTTTTGTATATATAGATAATATTACTATCCGTGTCTTCATGTGTCAAATTTATATGTAATATATAATAGTCCTGATATAGAGTACGTGTATGTTCATGAGTATGTACATTTATATTTGCATATATGTGTATAACCATACTGTGAATATCTTTTTTTTATTTTGTATCGATTCTTTTAATTCCTTCATGTTTTCTATTACAATATTCATCAGTTGACGGAGTTTAGTATATTTTATATTCAATGATTAAAGAAGAAAATATCCATTCTTTCCCCTACACGGAAAACTCTCTCTCTCTCTCTCTCTCTCTCTCTCTCTCTCTCTCTCTCTCTCTCTCTCTGCCCATCCTATACAAAAAAAAAAAAAAAAAAAAAGAACTGTACAACAATTGGTCCGTGAACGCTGTTCCTGTTGTGAATAAATTCTCTGTCTCCCCCCCAAAAAAAACTGGTGTTTGGATGTCATATAGATATTTCTGGAGGCCTCTGCCCTATCTGAAAAAAAAAATGTAACACTGGAGAATTTTTCTTTTGGCATTAAAAACACAGGCATGGGTGACCATAGATATTGCGACGTTAGATTTGGGAAACAAATCAACCAATAGCAGAAGGGTGTGTCGTATTGTTCCTAAGTAAATACTGATTTTCTTAGAAATTTCCTAGGATTTTTTTTTCTTTATTACCAACATATTTATGCTGCACAGTTTTTTGTTTTTGAAGTGTATTCTCTTATAGTACTTTGGTCTTCACCTTCACTTTGTGTATCGTCTAAAACAGTAAACAAAACATTTGATAGAATTTCACGCATCTCTTGTTGAACTGATGCCTAAAATATCTTCATTTTATTTCCTTAACTTAAAATCTTCCAGTTTTAGGCAATTTTATATTCTTGGTAAAATGATAATTTCTGTAAGACATTTTAAAAAGGTTGGTACACATTTTATATGATTAAAGATGACAGTACCTCTATTTCCTATATGTGAATAGCTTATTAGTGATATTTTACTTTTGGGAATTTATAGATTTTAATAAGATAATTCTGATTTATAGGTAAAGTGATAAGTTTGATTTTGATATATAAGTAATTTAAGAGGTTCAGAATAGAATTACATATATTGCATTCGCAATTAATTAATTATCGTTGACCCAAAATTGTAGTTTTGATGTAAAAATGGGTTTTGTAATATTTTTTAAATTGTTTATAATTTCATTATATCATCTACTGTATTTATATTTATAGACTGAAATTAATTTTAACAGGCTGGATATTATTATTATTATTATTATTATTATTATTGTTTTGTATTTCTAGCCAAGCTACAACCTAGTTGGAAAAGCTGAACGCTACAAGCCCAAGGGCTCCAAGAGAGAAAATAGTCCAATGAGGAAAGGAAATAAGGGAATAGCATATAAACTATTTATAAGTGATAAAGAATATAGAATGTTCTAAGATCAGTAACAACATTAGAATTGATCATTCATATATAAACTATAAAATGAGATTTTTATAAACCTTTAAAATCTCCCACCATCACGAATCCGCCGTGGACAGACCAAACCCTGATTCAACTGGCTGACTAGGAAGACCATTCCACCATCTGGTCACTGCTGGAATAAAACTTCTGGAATACTGTGAGGTACTGTGCCTCTATACTCAATTTTTTTTAATGAGGCGCATTTGCACTAACTCGCAGGGGGTGTCCTTTTAGCTCGGAAAAATTTTCTAATCGGTGATTGGTTGGACAAAATAATTCTAACCAATCAGATAGCAGGAAACTTTTTCCGAGCTAAAAGGGGCGTCCCTGCGAGTCGATGCAAATGCGCCTGATTAAAAAAAATGGGCTATTGATAGTATGGGATTTATGGAAATATGGTGGGTAATTAATCAGCAGGACTACATTTATAACCAACACTTTTACCCTATGGAGTAACATAAGCTTTTTTCTTGCCTTTTTAGAGAATAACAATAATTATTTAGAATATTTGACAAGTATTCAATATATAGCTGGTTTAAAACATTCTGTATTTGTGCTGTGAAAATATGTCTTATTAGTATATTATTGTTACTTTCGAGTTACAGTGACAATTGAGCTAATGTTGATCGTTATTATTATTATAGTATCTAATACATTAGATTATTCTTATTCTTATTATTATTATTATTAGTATTATTATTATTATTATTATTATTATTATTATGACGATTTCATCATTAGTACTAGGTGTTGACGATATTCATCATTAATACTGGGTTTTTATTGTACTAGAGATTTTTATCTTTCATGGTGCTAACATGTGCTTAAAATTGAATAGATACATTCAAGAAAGTGCATAGAAAATACTCTCTTTTTTTAATTTTTTTTATTTAGGAATTAGAAGTCAAATCTCTTTTTTTGCCTTTTTTTTTGTATTTAGGAATTAGAAGTCAAATCTCTTTATCCAAAGGAAAGGAAAGACATATTTTTGGTGAAGGAATGAGAGAGAGAGAGAGAGAGAGAGAGAGAGAGAGAGAGAGCATGCAGGCGAGTCTCCTTGCATAAGTGGAGGAAATAGGTTCAGGGATTCTGGTATTAAGTATCCAGAGCCCTCAGTGCCTCTTTGTATGTTTGTGTGTGTATATTATATATATATATATAATATTATTATATATATATAATATATATAATATATATACATATATATACAGTACATATATATATTATATTATATATATATATATATATATATAGAGAGAGAGAGAGAGAGAAGAGAGAGAGAGAGAGAGAGAGAGAAAACTCGGCTGAATCCCTCGACAGGTTGATGTCGGCTGACCCCCAAAATTGGGAAGTGCCATTGTCTGTGTTTGTGTATATATATATTATATATATATATATATATTTATTTTTATAATATGTGTGTGCGTGTGTATAAGTAAATGTTTGTCTATTTTGTAATTCCACATTACAAAGTTGTCACCTAGAATATTTTATATTGGCATTAGAATTTAATCTTTATTTGCAATCGTGAAAAAAAGAGAGATTTTCTTATAGATTTGAGCTCATTTATATTCGCGCTTGCAAGGAGTAAACTGATTTAGGAACATATAGATGCTTAGTTTACATAGTAGTAATTTCTTCGTAAGTTGATTATTTCATCCTCAAATGACTTCAGTTGTTACGATGTTAGTCACTCAGTCAATACTTTCTTTATGTAAACAATAGCTAACTGTGTTCATTAGACGAAGAAAACATGAACCGAAAGACCTCAGTGAGAATCAAATTGAACAGACTAGAAGCTCTCTCTCTCTCTCTCTCTCTCTCTCTCTCTCTCTCTCTGTGTTCATTAGACGAAGAAAACATGAACATGAAATGCCTGTGAGATATAATCTAATTGAACAGTGCAATGGACGAAAAGCTCTGATCTCTCTCTCTCTCTCTCTCTCTCTCTCTCTCTCTCTCTCTCTGGCCAAGTTTGTCATCAGAGTTCAGCCGAGTCCAGTTTCATGACATTTGGGTAACTTCGTCGAGCAATGTACAGAATGTTCGTCTTCTCTCTGTCAGCGTTTCAGTAGAAAATTCAATTGAGTTCATAAATTCCTGTAATCCATTTAAATTTTTATTTTATTTAAACAATTGAAAATATTCAATGACTCGTATCTTTATTTTTTTTTACCTTTATTCGGAACTTTGATTATTTTATGACAGTTTGCGAACGCATTCTTTATTTAATTGAATATTCTATTTTTTATTGATAATAAATAAACATTGGCGTCAATGAGTTTAGGTGTCAGGATGCCAGAAAACTTCAAATAATCAATCAATCAATCTTCATATTGGTATAGTTAGTCTTATTATGACCCATTGTCAATCTCACCAGTAGGCCTTTTGCAAATTTCTATTAATTGAATATGGGATGAAGTTGCGAGCCTTGTGGGTATATCCATGCTCCCACTGATATATCGGGAATAATTCTGAATCAGGATGCCATTCAAAGGGACAAGGGGGATGGCGGGGTATATTAGCACTGTGTGCCCTGGTTCTCATAAGACCTGAGATTTGGGTCATTATAAGACCTGAGATTTGGGTCATTAAAGTCTCTGGTTGGCATTACAACCTTTATTTGTGTTCCATCTTGTATTCAGACTTGGATGATTCTATCTTTAATTGTCTTATCATTATAACTAACATACAAGAAGGTGATAGTTATTTTTGCATGTTGCATAAGATTCTGACCATCCATTGCATTCGAATCTTTCTAGACAGTACATCCTGCACATAATACTACATATGCAGTTAATTCAAACAGTCTTGTCTTCTCCATCATAAGGCTCAGTACTGTACAGTTACACAGTATTCAAGAGGTTTTATTCTAGCCGTAACCATATTGTGAAATGATCTTCCTAATCAGGCAGTTGAATCGATGGTACTTCATAGTAGTTGTTGCAAATGCCTTATATATATATATATATATATATGTATATATATGTATATATATGTTTATTATATATATATATATATATATGTATATATACATATATATGCACTTCGACATATGTCTGTTTATGGTCTTGTCTATGCCATTTTATAACCGCAAAGTGTCCTTTATATATATGTATATATATATATATATATATACACATGTATATATATATGTACATATTATATGTATATATTTACTACATATATATATATATATATACATATATATATACATATATATATACACACATATGTATATATATGTACATATATATATGTGCATATATATTATATATATAATATATATGTATATATATATATTTGTATACTCACACAC
>NC_090736.1:142366479-142376479 GCF_036898095.1 Palaemon carinicauda | reverse complement strand
GGTCAAACTCCTTTTTTCTTCTTCTTCTTCTTCTTCTTCTTCTTCTTATTATTATTATTATTATTATTATTATTATTGTTATTATTATTATTATTGTTGTTATTATTTTTATTATTATTATTGTTATTATTATTATTATTATTATTATTATAATTTATTATTATTATTATTATTATTATTATTATTATTATTATTATTATAAGATTAATATTATTTCAAAGTAATTAAAACAATCTTGGCAGATCTAAATTTCCGTACATTAGAATAAGCGAATAATTAATTTAATAACCTATGCATCATATTTTTGTATGTATGTATTCATATATACTGTATATATCATACAAGTATGTTTATATTTATATACATTCACACTAAGCATATTTATTTTTCTTATCTGCATTTTTAAGCTCCAAATATAAAACTCTTTCGGAGGTAACAAATATTTTTAATAAATCAATATTGTTACCAGCGAAGTTTCACTGATTTACTTTGACAATCCTCTTCGTGTATTTTATCCAAAGCTAGGAATGTGGTTTTGGTAATTTTTGTGGAAACAGATTTCCAGTCGTAGTTTATAAGAAATTTATCAGGACAATCCCTTGGGATTTTGAAAAAAATCCCAATATCTCATTTATTACTTCATGTACTCGTAGAGAGAGAGAGAGAGAGAGAGAGAGAGAGAGAGAGAGAGAGAGAGAGTCACTGGTAATGTAAGTGATACAATTCTTAAACTGCAGTGTACAACTCGACTCGACTATGAGTGGTTTTACCAACGCAAGTTGAGAGAGAGAGAGAGAGAGAGAGAGAGAGAGAGAGGGAGCAGTGTATCTATACTGGCTTTTGTGGTGTCAAAATATATATTCTCTTCTCTCAAACTATGAGTGGTTTTACCAACGCAAGTTGAGAGAGAGAGAGAGAGAGAGAGAGAGAGAGAGAGAGAGGAGAGAGAGAGAGAGAGAGAGAGAGGGAGCAGTGTATCTATACTGGCTTTTGTGGTGTCAAAATATATATTCTCTTCTCTCAAATTAGCTTTTTCGCTTTATCCATTTGATTAAACTGAGAGAGAGAGAGAGAGAGAGAGAGAGAGAGAGAGAGAGAGAGAGAGAGAGAGAGAGAGAGCAGTGTATCTATACTGGCTTTTGTGGTGTCAAAATATATATTCTCTTCTCTCAAGTTATATATTTCGCTTTATCCATTTGATTAAACTGAGAGAGAGAGAGAGAGAGAGAGAGAGAGAGAGAGAGAGAGAGAGAGAGGTGGGGGCTCACTGGTAATGTAAGTGATACAATTCTTAAACTGCAGTGTACAACTCGACTCGACTATGAGTGGTTTTACCAACGCAAGTTGAGAGAGAGAGAGAGAGAGAGAGAGAGAGAGAGAGAGAGAGAGAGAGAGAGAGCAGTGTATCTATACTGGCTTTTGTGGTGTCAAAATATATATTCTCTTCTCTCAAATCAGCTTTTTTGCTTTATCCATTTGATTAAACTGAATACATTTTTTTAAAAACTTTTTGTATTTCCTCATATTTAATTTTTGAGTTGTGTATTTATCGCTCTTTTAGAATTAGGATAAACTGATTAAACTTCTATTATGATTCAATGTTTGGTATTGATTTAAGAATGACAAAAGTTAAAGAAACAAAGACTGCTTTCCTGTTATGTTCATATTTTTTGTTCGTTTATTTGTTCCAATAGTTTTTAGCTATTGATTGATTGATAGAGAAAATTGCCTTTAACTATTGAATTTCTTATAGATAGATGGCTAGATATATAAAAATCAATAACATCAATGAATGTATTTGAAAAAGGAAAAAATTATAAATGTCAGAAGTAGTCATTAACAATGTATTGGATAAGGAAAAAATATATATAACTGTAGGATGTAGGTCACGAGCGGGAATAGCGAAGAGATAAAGTTGAAAATGAAGTTGGACAAAGGGAAGAAAAACGAGGAGCCAGTCTGGGGAATGGGAAGGAAAGAGAAAAGGAAATATAGAAGGAGGAGGAGGAGATGCAATTTATACCGCCGTAAAGATCTTTCTTAAGTAGAGAGAAAATTACTCGATGACAAAAGATGACAAGGAAGAATATGGGAAGGAAAAGCTGAAAGTGCAATGGATCCATTAGGTATAACAGAAGAAGAAGAAGAAGAAGAAGAAGAAGAATAGAAAGAAGATTATTAAAGGTGAGGTGCAAATATTCCTCTCTTTCCTTTTTATGCCATGATCTCGAAAAATCAAAGTTGAGATAACTGAAGAAGAGGAATAGAAGGAATGTTATTAAAGGTGAGGTGTGAATATTCTTCTCGTTCCATTATATGCTATTATCTCGAAGAATCAAAGTTGAGATAATTGAAGAAGAAAAGAAGAAAAATTATTAATGGTGACGTCCGAATATTATGTTCTTTCCTTTATAAGCGATGATCTCGAAAAATCAAAGTTGAGATAATAAAAAATAAAATAACTATTTTTGAACGTATCAGGTCATTTGAATATAGATGTGATTTATGTATGGTATTTTAAATGTAGGTGCTATGATGCATCTCTGGTGACTTAAATGCAGATGCTGTGATACATGTAGGGTTATTTAAGTGCAGTGATTTGAATGCATATGCTGTGGTGATGCATTTATGGTGATTTAAATGCAGATGTGATGCATCTATGGTGATTTAAATGAAGATGCTGGGGAGATGCATCTATGGTGATTTAAATGCAGATGCTTGGACGCATCTATGGTAATTTAAATGCAGATGTTGTGATGCATCTATGGTGATTTAAATGCAGATTCAGTGGTGATAAATCTATGGTGATTTAAATGCAGATGTAATGCATCTATGGTGATTTAAATGAAGATGCTGGGGAGATGCATCTATGGTGATTTAAATGCAGATGCTCGGACGCATCTATGGTGATTTAAATGCAGATGTTGTGATGCATCTATGGTGATTTAAATGCAGATTCAGTGGTGATAAATCTATGTTGATTTAAATGCAGATGTGATGCATCTATGGTGATTTGAATGAATATGCTGTGGTGATGCATTTATGTCGATTTAAAGGATGTGATGCATTTATGGTGATTTAAATGAAGATGTTGTGGGATGCATCTATAGTGATTTAAATGAAGATGCTGTGGAGATGCATCTATGGTGATTTAAATGCAGATGCTCTGACGCATCTATGGTGATTTAAATGCAGATGTTGTGATGCATCTATGGTGATTTAAATGCAGATTCAGTGGTGATAAATCTATGGTGATTTAAATGCAGATGTGATGCATCTATGGTGATTTGAATGAATATGCTGTGGTGATGCATTTATGTTGATTTAAAGGCAGATGTGATGCATTTATGGTGATTTAAATGAAGATGCTGTGGAGATGCATCTATGGTGATTTAAATGCAGATGCTCTGACGCATCTATGGTGATTTAAATGCAGATGTTGTGATGCATCTATGGCGATTTAAATGCAGATGCTGTGGTGATGTATCTATGGGGATTTAAATGCAAATGCTCTGGTGATGCATCTATGGTGATTTAAATACAGATGCTCTGACGCATCTATGGTGATTTAAATGCAGATGTTGTGATGCATCTATGGTGATTTAAATGCAGATGCTGTGGTGATGTATCTATGGGGATTTAAATGCAAATGCTCTGGTGATGCATCTATGGTGATTTAAATGCAGATGTTGTGATGCATCTATGGTGATTTAAATGCAAATACTGCGGTGAAGTATCTATGGGGATTTAAATGCAGATGCTCTGACGCATCTATGGTGATTTAAATGCAGATGTTGTAATGCATCTATGGTGATTTAAATGCAAATGCTGTGGTGATCTATCTATGGTGATTTAAATGCAAATGCTTTAGTGATGCATCTATGGTGATTTAAATGCAAATGCTCTGGTGATGCATCTATGGTGATTTAAATGCAGATGCTCACATCTATAGTGATTTTGATATAGATATTGTGATTCACCTTCCATAAAACAAATATGAAACTAATTTTCCAACAGGGAAAGAAAGCCCAATGAGGAAAGGAAATAAGGAAATAGATAAACTACAAGAGTAGCAATGAACAATTAAAATAAAACATTTTAAGAACAGTAACAATAATAAAATTGATCTTTCATATGTAAACCATCGAAAGAGACTTGTGTCAGTCTGTTCAACATAAAAACATTTGCTGTAAGTTTAAACTTTTTCGAATTGAATTATTAAGATCAAAGACGAAAACTACAAATTTTCCAACAAACATGAATATATCTGAATATTTTAGTAGAATCTAATGCATAAAATCTATTAATTACAATGTTTATTCGTAAACATTTCTCTGAAATAACATATAAGCCATGCGCTAAATATGATTCAATCATCTTGCATCCAAGACATTCAGTCAAGTATAATAGCGAAGGAAATTGCATATTGAGAGACTGGAGGCCGTATAACACAGGTCTGCGTTGGGGATAATATTCTGTTTGTGGAATTACTGACAGTTAAGACGAAATTCGTGTTTGCAACTGAGGTGTGCCTTACTTGATATGGGCAATTTGGAGTCTCACTTAAGCACTGCTAACGAGCGAGTAAGAGGCATCTGGCCTCAGGTGTGAAGTAAATAGATGAGGCTGACGGAAGGTCATTCATAGAAAACGATGATTGTCTGTAACGGGGAGACTTTTTCATTTTCAACTCTATCTAAGATTGATGGGAAGAGATGTGATATATGAATGATTGTATCTCTCTCTCTCTCTCTCTCTCTCTCTCTCTCTCTCTCTCTCTCTCTCTCTCTCTCTCTCTGTTTCCATAAGATTTATTTACTATCTTTTTTCTCTTCCCCAATTCTCTTTTTTTTTTTTTCGCACCTCTGCTACACCTTTCTTGCTGTAGTGCAGTTCCTCAGAATCCAGCACTCATGTTTAAACATAAGTTTTAATTTAGGTTACATTCTTAGTTGCCAGTCTGCTGTCTTTTGTTGTAGTAGCTAATATATGTCATTAAATTATTTTTTTCTTGACACCAAAGATGTCAATTTAGTCTTGGAATGATTTAAATGACATTCAAGAATGTCAATCAGGTTATTTAAGAATATTCATCCCTTTTTTTATGAAGTCCGTGAGTGTTTGTAGGCATAGGGTTAACGGTAACACCCTGTAAAAGTGTGCTTAGATACTTGCAGTAGACCTTAGGAGTCTGATGTAAGTAGCATGGGTTGAAAATGAGTTAGGAGAAGACGATAGAGTTTGTGTTCTGAAGTTAGCGTGCCTCTCCGTAGTGTGTATGTATTTGTTTTACTCTCTCTCTCTCTCTCTCTCTCTCTCTCTCTCTCTCTCTCTCTCTCTCTCTCTCTCTCGCTCTCTCTCTCTTTATATATTATATATATATATATATATATATATATATATATATATATATATATATATATATATATATATATATATATAATGAACCATCGTTTGACGCCAACACATCCCATTAGTAGTTAATATCCACACACACACACACACACATATATATATATATATATATATATATATATATATATATATATATATATATATGTGTGTGTGTGTGTGTGTGTGTGTGTGTGAGTTTGTGCGCGCGTTTTATACCCTACCCGCACACCCTCACACCGTGTATTAGAAGGCTTTAGACTAAGAGGGTCTTGCCCTTTCTGTTTCAACAAGACTTTTAGGGATGCGGTTGTCGGCTCTACACCCAATTCAACCCAGTTACGACCCACAAATTTCTTCTAATCAGCGGGAACTTAATTCACGGCCTAAGTCTATGTGTACATAAAAAATACATCTTTCCAATACCAAGTCTTTATTGTTTAAAGAGACTTTAAGTCAGGCATATCCATAGCAACATTAAAGTAATAACCTTAATGTAAGTGCATGTTATAATGATTTTTTTTTTATAAAGTATTACAATTATATGAATATCAATTAAATGTTTTTTTCTTTAGAAGCTAATGAGGAGTCAACTTTAATTTCTCATTTCAAATTTGCCATTTCGGATTCCATGAAATACCCAGACGATTTCAGGATTTTGGGAAGAACAGGTGCCAGTATTAGGAAACCTTTCGAGCCAAAACCAATTTTCTCCGGAACAGTGGCGTTAATTGCATTATTTTTGGCTGCAAGAATGGAGAGAATTCCGCAATTGTCTTCGGGAGAGAATTCCGCAATTGTCTTCGGTAGATTTTCCACAACGGCCAATGGACATGTAACGATCGTGAGCTGATCACAAAATTCTAACAAAGATTCTGTTTTGGTTTAAGGCTCCTTTTGGGTTTAGAGTTTCAATTGAATCATTGTTTGCTCCTATTTCTTTGGCCTTCATGCAGCTAATTCTAATAGCCAGGCCTTCTCCATCATGTGGCTCAATACTACACAGTATTCTCGAAGTTTTATTCCCGCTGTGGCCAAGTTATGGAATGATCTTAATCGGGTAGTTGAATTAGTAGAATTTCAAAAGTTCAAACTTGCAAATTTTTTTTTTATGTTGAACAGGCTGGGATAAGTCTTTTCATAGTTTAAATATGACATGTCTGTTTTGCTGGTGTTACTGTTTGTAGAATAATTTGTTATTAATTTTTTCTCATCGTTTATCTAGTTCCTTATTTCCTTTCTTCACCGGGCTATTTTTTCCTGTTGGAGCCCTTGGGCGTATAGCATCTTGCTTTTCCAAATAGGGGTTTAGCTTGGCTAATAATAATAATAATAATAATAATAATGCTAAACAGTTCGATTGTACCATGTCATTATGATTCATGCAGGTTTCGAGATATTTTTTTTTATCAATATAGGGGTTCCACAATTTATTGAGATAACTGTACTCTGGACCAACAACAGTGGTAAAATTTTCATGCTAGTTTTTTTTTTTCATCATCATCATCATCTCCTACGCCTGTTAACGCAAAGGGCTCGGATAGATTTCGCCATACGTCTCTATCTTGAACTTTTAATTCAATACTTCTCCATTCATTATCTCCTACTTCACATAGTTCTCAGCCATGTAGGGCTGGGTCTTCCAACTCTTCTAGTACTTTGTGGAGTCCAGCTGAATGTTTGGTGAGCTAATCTCTCTTGGGGAGTTCGGAGAGCATGTCCAAACCATCTCCATCTACCCCTCATCATGATCTCATCCACATATGGCACTCGAGTAATCTCTCTTATAGTTTCCACTCGAGTAATCGCTCTTATAGTTTCATTTTTAATCCTGTCCTGCCATTTAACTTACAATATCATTCTGCGGGCTTTGCTCTCAAATCTACTTAATTTATTGGCGATTGTTTCATTGTCATACCATGACTCATGTCCATATAGTAACACCAATCTCACTAAACTAATGTATAGTCTGATTTTTATATGTAATTTTAGGCGTTTGATTTCCAAATTTTACTTGTTTTAATTTTATTTGTCTGATTTACTTTTTTCAATCTTTAACTAAACTGTAATTCTAGTTATTTACTTTAATTTATTCAGTTATCTATATGAGGTCACTTCTGTATTTCTTTGTTAACCTGGCATTGTAATGGAGATCGGTAGTACAAAGCCATTTTATCCTCGAAGACACAAAAGTAATTACTCTCGGGTTGATCAATTAACAAGATCGTTCCTCTTCACTGCCCAAATTAACTTCGAGATCTTAAGTGTGAACTTCAGTTTTGTAATATTTATCGATTAAACTTTCATTTTCTTATTTAGTTTTATGTTAATTTCCTCAACATAAACTTTTTTCGTTCGAGTAACAAACAACAGAGCACATAAATGATTGCAATATATCGGATGTAATTAAACTGTTGAAAATTTGTCGTAAAAAACGGTAAAAATCCTGGAATAAATGTTGTCAGGCTTTTACCGTTTTAAAAACGGATAAATTGACGTTAAGGAGTGATAGATATTACGGACAAAACCCCTAAAAGATATTAACATAGTAAGGTAAAAATTAAGTTCGTCTGTTTTTACTGAAATACGGCCGAGAAAAGTATATTTTTACGGAGTGAGATATTACGGTCAAAACCCGTAAAAGATATGAACAAAGTAGGGTAAAAATTAAGTTCGTCTGTGTTTACTGAAATACGGCTGAGTAAATTATATTTTTACGGAGAGTTTCCGATTAAGATTAGGGTCTTTTTTTAAGTGTTATGCAGTGTGATACATGTTTTGTTCGAACTTAGTCATGAGAGTGATCCACTTGTCCAAATAAAAGATAACGCTGGAGCGCTGGATAAGAGATATGCAAATGTTGCTTTGTAGTTTCAGATATGTTTGGAAATGAATCTGTCAACAAAATAGATGGCTATTTTTTTCATCACTGTCACGCGTACAGTTAAAACTCCTAGTAGCTCGTTTCAGGCTAGACTCCCCCCCCCCTCTCTCTCTCTCATAATAGAAAAACCAATTTAAGCTTGCCATTGCATGTTTCACATTGTTAAAGCTTTATGACATTGTTACCCTCAACATTTTGTATAAAAGCTATTTATCACTTTTGAATAAAGACATTTATGGCGAGCTCGTCTTGCCTTTAAGACCCTTATCAGTCTGCCACAGATACTACCCTTCTATTTAAAGAGAAACTCTCTCTCTCTCTCTCTCTCTCTCTCTCTCTCTCTCTCTCTCTCTCTCTCTCTCTCTCTCTCTCTCTTTTGTAAGCGAGCTGAAATTTCTATTAAGGACTTAAACTGACCAAAATACTATTTTGAAAGAATGGAGTGTTAAAAAGAGAGAAAATTACTGATGTATTAAAGGCAATTATTCTTTCTTTTACTTGTATTCCAATCGGCTGGATTAGTTTCTTTTATCAGTCCTGTGATTACGCGAGTTGCTTCTAGATTGTGATGTGAATATAGAAATAATGGTGGTAAGATTTTCGCCAATGTACAATATCATTTGCTGTTATTATTATTATTATTATTATTATTATTATTATTATTATTATTATTATTATTATTATTATTATTATTATTATCATTATTATTATTATTATTGAGTTAAAAGTAATGGCTGCATCGGCAGAGTTTATTTTCTTATCCAATTTTTCTATTTTCCGGATAATTCTCTTCTCTAGAGCGCTGCAATCAGCCAGCAGACTTGAAAAATTCATCAGTCAGGTGAATGACAAAATCGGGAAGACTTTTCAAGTATATTCTCACAAAATACAAGTAAAACTGGCTGATTGCAGCGCTCTAGAGAAGAGAATTATCCGGAAAATAGAAAAATTGGATAAGAAAATAAACTCTGCCGATCCAGCCATTACTTTTAACTCAACCTGCCTAAAAGAGGGTCTCCTACCACGATATTATTATTATTATTATTATTATTATTATTATTATTATTATTATTATTATTATTATTATTATTATTATTATTAGATAAGCTGCAACCCCAGTTGGAAAAGCATGTTGCCATAAGCCTAAGGGTTCCAACAATAACCCATTGAGGAAAACAAATAAGGAAACAGATAGAATGGTGTGCCACAGTGTACCCTCAAGCAAGAGAACTCTAACCCACTACAATGAAAGACCATGGTACAGAGGCTATGGCACTACCTAAGACTGGAGAACAATGGTTTGATTTTGGAGTATCCTTCTCCTAGAAGAACTGCTTATCATATCTAAAGAGTCTCTTCTACCCTCACCAAGAGGAAAGTAACCACTGAATAACTACTATGCAGTAATTAACCCCTTGAGCGAATAAATTTTTTTTGGGGTATCTTAATGTCATGTGTATGAGGAAAGAAGAGAATGGTATATATGTAGGCAAAGGAAAATGAGCCGTAACCAGAGAGGGGTCTAATGTAGTACTATTTGACCAGTTAAAGGACCCAATAACTCTCTAGCGATATGAAGGAACTAAAGGATACGACTTACCCCTCTAAGTTTATGAAATTGTAATATTATCATATCAAACTATTATTTATGTCTGATTTGAGAGAAGATTTAGCTCAGGTTGTGCATTTCAGTATTGGTCAGAATTTTGGTGGGTGATCATCAGT
>NC_090736.1:142338979-142353979 GCF_036898095.1 Palaemon carinicauda | reverse complement strand
ACATACATATATTTTCATTAATATATATATATATATATATATATATATATATATATATATATATATATATATATATATGTGTGTGTGTATATGTATATATATTCATTAATATATATATATATATATATATATATATATATATATATATATTTATATTTACATATATATGTATATATATACATGTATATATATATATTTTATATACATGTATATGTATATATATATATATATATATATATATATATATATATATATATATATATTTATATATATATATATATATGAATATATATATATATATATATATATATATATATATATACATGTATATATATATATATATATATACATATATATATATATATATATATATATATATATATATATATATATATATATATATATATATATATTTCTGGCAGTTTGTAAGTAAACTTTATGTTTCATATTGATTACGAATAATCTTGTTCAAAATCATCTATTTTCGCTTGTGATTTTCCTAGCAAGGCATAACATACATAGGTAACTTTACAAAGGTTTAAAAAAAAAGGACATAAAACATATGAAGTGTTTACAACAGGCGTCTTTTGTTATTGGGGTGATTCTTTAGATGAAAGAGAAGCGTAAGGGGTGCATTTCATTGTGGAGGTGTTTCGAAGCTGTCAAAACTGAACGTGCCCAAGCTGTTTTGCAACCCACGTCCGCGGAGTGTTCCGTCAGATTTAGACCAACTGAACGCATCCGATACACAGATTTGGTCCTCGGCTTACATAGAATATTACAGTCTATGGGTATGAGCAAGTGTCACGCGAGAAAATAACGGCTGATGTAGAAAATGTCAGGCTATGTCATTATATAGAAAAAAAACTATATTTCTAATAAGGGTCGGGATATTCAGTGACCTATTGCGTCATTGAGGTCATTTGATTTGATTGATTTATGAATGTCATTAGAGGAATAAGGTTTGCTATTGCAGTTACGTGTTTAGGATAGTCAGGCCTTTAATAATTTTGATCATTAATATTGTATAAACGTAGGGTAACGTTTGCAAAGGTGTGTATGCTGTATACATAAGACATGCAGAGAGAGAGAGAGAGAGAGAGAGAGAGAGAGAGAGAGAGAGAGAGAGAGAGAGAGAGAGGGCATGCACATATTTAGTTTATGTGTACTGTACAGTAGAGCCTTAAAAGTGGGCTCAAAGGTTGTTTTGCAGTGAGGGAGGTAAATCAGATCGTCATCTTATTAGTAGTTATATCATCAAGTGTTCCGTCATAAATACTTTAGATTTAAGGGTTACATCAGGTGATAGTTATGATATCTAATTGTCAGTTCAGAGGGGGAAAAATCCCAATTATCTATTAAATAGATATTCAAAAACATTCAACTATTAATCAAAGCGATGGCTTATTATGAATTCCTATCACTAGGTTGGGTAGAAGTCCAGTCATCATTTATTAACGCTAGGGAAACAATCGATCCAGTCTTTAGGTGAATAGGATGTCAGCTTTTAGGTGATAAGATCAACAATGATTATCAAATGGTAAAACCAATAAGAAATTAAGATATCCATTGTTTAGTTCATCAGATGTCAAATTACTGAATGGCCAAGGCACTAGGTTAAAAAAATACTTAGTTGTCAGGTCAGTTTAGTAATCATGTAGCGTAGTCAGAATCAAGTAACAGTATCATTGCCAAGTCACCAATGAATGATGTTAATTGTTATGAAATGAGATTGTTAAAGTGTTCAGCCAATAGTAACTAGGGTTATCGAATGGTGAGGTCAATAGTAGGAGCATGAAGTCAGATTGTAAGATGGTCAGAGGAGCATGGTGTCAGATTATGAAACAGTCAGGGGAGCATGGAGTCAGAAAGTGGTCACATGTGTAAGAAGTCATAGGGTAAGGTAATGAGAGGAGCATGACGACAGATTATCAAGTGGTCGTAGGTGCATATAGTCAGAAATTAAGTGGTCATAGATGCATAAAGTCAGAAAATTATGTGGTCACAGGTACATAAAGTCAAAAAATTAAGTGGTCACTGGTGCATAAAGTCAGAAAATTAAGTGGTCATAGGTGCATATAGTCAGAAAATTAAGTGGTCACAGGTGCATAAAGTCAGAAAATTAAGTGGTCATAGGTGCATATAGTTAGAAAATTAAGTGGTCATGGGTGCATATAGTCAGAAAATTAAGTGGTCATAGGTGCATATAGTTAGAAAATTAAGTGGTCATAGGTGCATATAGTCAGAAAATTAGGTGGTCATAGGTGCTTATAGTCAGAAAATTAAGTGGTCATAGGTGCATATAGTTAGAAAATTAAGTGGTCATGGGTGCATATAGTTAGAAAATTAAGTGGTCAGAGGTACTTAAAGTCAGAAAATTAAGTGGTCATAGGTGCATATAGTCAGAAAATTAAGTGGTCATAGGTGCATATAATCAGAAAATTAAGTGGTCATAGGTGCATATAGTTAGAAAATTAAGTGGTCATAGGTGCATATAGTCAGAAATTTAAGTGGTCATAGGTGCATATAGTCAGAAAATTAAGTGGTCAGAGGTGCATGTAGTCAGAAAATTAAGTGGTCATAGGTGCATAAAGTCAGAAAATTAAGTGGTCATAGGTGCATATGGTTAGAAAATTAAGTGGTCATAGGTGCATCGAGTCACAAAATTAAGTGGTCGTAGGTGCACCGAGTCAAAAAATTAAGTGGTTACAGGTGCATAGTCAGAAAATTAAGTGGTCACAGGTGCAGATAGTCAGAAAATTAAGTGGTCATAGGTACATATAGTTAGAAAATTAAGTGGTCATGGGTGCATATACTCAGAAAATTAAGTGGTCATAGGTACATATAGTTAGAAAATTAAGTGGTCATAGGTGCATATAGTCAGAAAATTAAGTGGTCGTAGGTGCATATAGTCAGAAAATTAAGTGGTCATAGGTGCATAAAGTCAGAAAATTAAGTGGTCATAGGTGCATAAAGTCAGAAAATTAAGTGGTCGTAGGTGCATATAGTCAGAAAATTAAGTGGTCATAGGTGCTTATAGTCAGAAAATTAAGTGGCCATAGGTGCATATAGTCAGAAAATTAAGTGGTCGTAGGTGCTTATAGACAGAAAATTAAGTGGTCGTAGGTGCATATAGTCAGAAAATTAAGTGGTCGTAGGTGCATATAGTCAGAAAATTAAGTGGTTGTAGGTACATATAGTCTGAAAATTAAGTGGTCAGATGGTCAGTTGGTTATGAGAGTTTTGGGCCAGATCATCAAGAGGTCAGAAGAACATGGAGTTAGATTATCAAGTGGTCAGAAGAGCACGGTGAAAAGGTTTGTGTATTGCTACGATCAGCTAAGTAGTACTAATCAGGACCACCCATACTAGGTTGGTTGGCTCAGCGATAAAACCAAAATCTCCACCATCACCAATCCGAAGTGGCCAGCGTGGTGATGAAAACTGGCAAAATTACAGACACTTTTGTCCTGCAGTGGAATAGAAACGGCTGCATTTGTTTCCTCAGTCAACGAAGTTGGGAGGAGGTTATGTTTTCGCCCGTTTGTCTGCTTGTTCGTTTGTTTATTTGTGAACTTCTTGGCCCCAATTTTATCCATAGAGTAGTGAAACATTCAGGGATTACTTGTTATGTTGAGACGTGGAAGTGATTCAATTTGGAAAGTCCTAGGTCAAAGGTCAAAGTCAAGGTCGAGAAATAAGCTGGCGTAGTGGTGGTCTACACTCAGAGTGTTTTTCTAGTTGTTGATGTTGTCAGGTCAGCAAAGAGTCAAATTGTCATATGTATAAGTCTATATTGTTAGATCATGAGAAAGGTTTATCATTAGTGAGCATATGATAATTGGGAATTATGTTTTTAAAAGTTTATCTCTGTGTCTTGTGCTGTGGTTGTCATGTTTAGATCAGTGTGTTAAGGTCAATAGGGAGTTACATTTTCAGATTCATATGTCTGTATTTTTTATGAATGAGGTCACGTAATAAGGGATTTTTATTATAGATTTATGACTATTTAGTTAGGTCTCCATGTCGTTTTATTGCCAATTATTAAGATCATTAGGGAATAGGATTATGAAGTAATTTGGACAGTGTAATTTCAGATTTAGATAGTGTAACTTAAGATTTATACAGTGTAATTTAATATTTAGACAGTGTACTTTCAGATTTAGATAGTGTAATTTAAAATTTAGACAATGTAATTTCAGATTTAGACTGTAATTTTAGATTAAAGATCTTAAAGTTTTCTGGTATTTTTTTATGATTTTTGTGTATGATTTTAAAACAATGACTGAACATTTGTCAAAATTCATATTTAATCATATCTAATGCTTATGTTTTTTTGTTTATTAATTGTAACTGAAAAAGAAGAGAAATTATGTCTTATCTATTTTTTTCATTTTTTTAATTTCTAAATTATTTTACTCTCTTGTTATAAGTACAAATTACTTCCAAGATTTTATGGCAATTTAAATTGTCTTTCTTAGATCATATCGGAGACCATACCAATTAAATAGCTTTACAGAGAGAGAGAGAGAGAGAGAGAGAGAGAGAGAGAGAGAGAGAGAGAGAGAGAGAGAGAGAGAGAGAGAGAGAGAATAACCGTTGGTCATCCAAAGTGTTAAGGAAATGTGTACAACTGGAAAAAAGTGGGATGAAACATGATAGAGAGAGAGAGAGGGAGAGAGATGAACTCTGCACTTATTGTGTGTTCGTGTAATTTATTTGCAACGAATAATAGTACTTGTAATATCACAGGAAATGTGTGTCAAATTAGGTAAACTACAAGTATGGACAATGTACATTGGTATATGCATTTATGATAAATATATTCAATTTTGTATTGCATTAGTGTTTATCTCTATTTACACGTATTTCAGAAACTGCTATGGGTTACTAAAACAAGGAATTATTTGTGTTTTTGAAGAAATATACAAAATAATTTATCATTTCAGTATTTCTAAACTAAAGTATGACATCAGGCAACATCCACGTTTGTCATTCACGCAAACAAAACTGGTCCATATAAATAGAAATTACCTTTATATATAAATCTATATATATTTATATCATTGTAACAGTAGTTTAAGAGGGGTTTACGCGGTCGAACTATTCCTCGAACCTGCTTGTCGAACCGTTCGAAGAAGTGGAGTCAGCCACAAATGCATAAGGTTTGTGGATAATGAAGCTCCACTCACAAAAGTCGGGCTATATCTGACTTTCTTCGAACCGTTCGACGAATGTGTTCGACAACCAAATACCCCATCGAACTGTGTTCGACAACCAAATACCCCGTCGAACCGTGTTCGACAACCAAATACCCCATCGAACCGCGTTCGACGAACCGTTCGATCGTGTAAATCCCGCTTTAGATTTAAAGATAATCATATAATTTAATCAGCTCCACACATTTAAATGTAATAATCTAGCTACCAGATCACAATACATTTTGCGCTCTAAACTACATTATCTGCAAAAAGTGTGTTTCTACATACACAGACATTAACATACCTGAAGGTGCGTAGCCTACCTGTCTAATGAGGCGTAATATCTCTTCTTCATTAAAATGTTTAGGTGAAGTCAGGAATTTGATCTTATAATTACAATTGTCGAAGAATTCTTTGAGATAAATTCTGTGTCACAGATAAGGGAAAAAATGACTTTTTGGGTAAATAATTTTAGATCAAAACCCATTTATTATAATGTGATAATTTTGTGATTTCTAGTTCTAATTAAGATTGTTGAAAACACCATCCATCCGCGTGAAAACATTTTAGAATATATATATATATATATATATATATATATATATATATATATATATATATATATATATATATATATATATATATATATAGAGTTTTTTAAGTATATCATCCTGTATTCACCCGTTATGTTCACATATTTTAATTTTTTTTTTTTTTTTTTTTGTGATAGGGGGTTGTGTTTTATCCATAGGATATTCAAAGCGTAAACAAAATAACCTCATAGAAACACTACCAAAAAGGCAAGTCGCAATATGACGCTAACAGACCAAACGTCAGCCTTTTTTTTGACAAAGCCAACCCATGGGGTTTAACACACTCATTTTTGCCAACGAAATTCGTAAGCGCAAATTGCATTTTCTATAGTCAATTCTATTTAGCGAGGCAGATTTGCAACGACCCGCAGGGGTGCCCTTTTAGCTGGGAAAAGTTTCCTAACTCGCAGCGGTGCCCTTTTAGCTCGGAAAAGTTTCCCAACTCGCAGCGGTGCCCTTTTAGCTCGGAAAAGTTTCCTGATCGCTGATTGGTTGGATAAGATAATTCTAACCAATCAGATAGCAGGAAACTTTTCCGAGCTAAAACGGCACCGCTGCAAGTCTGTGCAAATTCGCCTCATTAAAAAAAAATTGAGTATAGTGGCTCTCATTATCATCGTGTTGGATATTTTCAAATTTTTACATACCAATTTAGAAATTTATATATACATAATAACCATTTTAGAATTATTATTTTCTATTAGATGTGAATGAAGACAACATATTCAAGTCTTTGATGACGACATCAGAAATTTCAAATCCATATGGGTCCATTTTAACGATTCAGTAGCTAATTTTCAAATATCTAATTCTAAATATCTATGCCATTTCGTAAAACTGGCTCTTTGGGAGGGCCACGAGCAGACTTGTGTGTGGTTTCGCTAGCAAAAAATGACAGCCCCAGCGCGTTCCAGGCGCGCGGACTAGAAGCGCACCGCTGGAAACGCGCCCAAGTATTCCTACTAATAGAAAACGTAACCCGCGCTGGACGGTGAGAGATGAACACAGTACGGCGCGCTCAAAGAGATAAAGTAGCCAGTGTTTTAGAAGCTTAAACAGCTTCTTCTAGCCATTGTTAGTGGATGTAGTGGCTCTGTTTTACTCCATATTCTCAATAGAAGCTTAAACAGCCTCTTCTAGCCATTGTGAGTAAATTTGGTGGCTCTGTTTTACTCCATATTCTTAAAAGAAGCTTAAACAGCTTCTTCTAGCCATTGTTAGTAGATTTAGTGGCTCTGTTTTACTCCATATTCTCAATAGAAGCTTAAACAGCCTCTTCTAGCCATAAATTAGTAGAGTTAGTAGCTCTGTTTTACTCCATATTCTCAATAGAAGTTTAAACAGCTTCTTCTAGCCATTGTTAGTGGATGTAGTGGCTCTGTTTTACTCCATATTCTCAATAGAAGCTTAAACAGCCTCTTCTAGCCATTGTGAGTAAATTTGGTGGCTCTGTTTTACTCCATATTCTTAAAAGAAGCTTAAACAGCTTCTTCTAGCCATTGTTAGTAGATATAGTGGCTCTGCTTTTACTCCATAATCGCAATAGAAGCTTAAACAACCTCTTCTAGCCATTGTTTGTAGAGTTAGTGGCTCCGTTTTCTTTTATATTCTCAATAGAAGCTTAAATAGCCTCTTCTAGCCATTGTTAGTAGGTTTAGTGGCTCTGTTTTTACTCCATATTCGCAATAGAAGCTTAAACAGCCTCTTCTAGCCATTGTTAGTAGATTTAGTGGCTCTGTTTTATTCCATATTCTTAAAAGAAGCTTAAACAGCCTCTTCTAGTTATTGTTAGTAGATTTAGTGGCTCTGTTTTACTCCATATTCTCAATAGAAGTTTAAACAGCCTCTTCTAGCCATTGTTAGTAGATTTAATGGGTCTGTTTAACTTCATATTCTCAATAGAAGCTTTTAGCAGCCTCTTCTAGCCATTGTTAGTAGATTTGGTGGCTCTGTTTTGCTCCTTATTCTCAATAGAAGCTTTTAGCAGCCTCTTCTAGCCATTGTTAGTAGATTTAGTGGCTCTGTTTTGCTCCTTATTCTCAATAGAAGCTTTTAACAGCCTCTTTTACCCATTGTTAGTAGATTTAGTGGCTCTGTTTTACTCCTTATTCTCAATAGAAGCTTTTAGCAGCCTCTTCTAGCCATTGTTAGTAGATTTAGTGGCTCTGTTTTGCTCCTTATTCTCAATAGAAGCTTTTAACAGCCTCTTTTACCCATTGTTAGTAGATTTAGTGGCTCTGTTTTACTCCATATTCTCAACAGAAGTTTTTAGCAGCCTCCTCTACCCATTGTTAGTAGATTTAGTCGCTCCCTTTTATTCCATATTCTCAAAACCTAGAACGTGTGTCTAGTATCCACTAATGGAGTTCGATTCCCATGGAATGGGTACCTTTGCTTATTTCTTGAAAGTCTTTGAAATGGCTCGAGGTTTCCTGTCAATTATCAAGGGGAAATTATAGGAACTGTTTAAAAAGTATTGTATGGGTAGGTATTGTCATTTCATACATTTTACTTTTCAGATAAAATGTATTGCTCCATATTTCCTCATCTTTTAACCATTCGGTGTTAATTTTTTGTCGAAAAAATGTATTAATTGTGTCAATACTTAGTTCTTATAAAATCAATTTAAACGGTCCTTTACGAATACCATTAATCGAATTTAATCTTCTCTCTTGTTCTTTTATACGATTTCTGTAGAGTTTATATCTTGTTCTTTTTTCATAGTTGGATAGATATGGTACACTTTATAACACAGTATATCTCAATTCAAATGTATTTTATTGTTTTTTTTTGTTAAATGAAAGTTCAGGAGACATGCATTTCAACTAGATGTAGTTACGTACATATGTGATATATATATGTATATATATATATATATATATATATATATATATATATATATATATATATATATATATATATATACTGTATATATATACAGTATATATATACATATATATATATATATATATATATATATATATATATATATATATATATATGTATATATATATATATATATATATATATATATATATATATATATATTATATATATATATATATATATATATATATATATATATATATATATATATATATATATTTATGTATATATGCATGCATATATATACATCAATCATAAAAAATGGAAAATAGGTTTCGCCTGAATTCATTATTACGTATAAAAACCGTGCATAATTATTGTTACAATTACCGAAATATTCAGTTGAAACATCCACACAAAAAATTGAAATGATCAACAACAACAACAACAAAATCTAAGATCTTCTATGTGCTTCTTTTTACTGTGTTTCGATGCAGAAGATTTCACCAGTTGAAAAGGGGGTGGGACTTGAAAAGGGGGAGGAGCTTAAAAAGGGGGTGGGACTTAAAAAAGGGGGAGGGGCTCAGGAAGGTCTCTCTCACTCTTGTGAGCTGAGTGTTTGATCTATATATGCTATCATATATAATATGCACATATATATCATGATGCCATATTCAATATAGGAAATACATGTAACTTTGCTCTTATGTAACATGCTATTTTACATACCAGTTTGTTATTTTTAAAATGTAAATTAATGCTATTTATCATATATAATATGCAAATATTATGTAACAAGTTTCATACTTAGCACGCAAATATATGTTGCATGCTAACGTATATGGTTATATAACACTGCTATATAAAACAAGGCATATATATATATATATATATATATATATATATATATATATATATATATATATAAATATATAAATAAATATATATATATATATATATATATATATATATATATATATATATATATATATGTACATATGTTTATATATATATATATATATATATATATATATAAATATATATATATATATATATATTTATATATATATATAAATATATATATATATATATATATAAATATATATATATATATATATATATATATATATATATTATATATATGTATATATATACAGTATATATTTGTATATATATATACATATATATATATATAATACATATATACATACTGTATATACACACATAGGGTATCCTATGTGCATATTGCCATGTAAATATGCATAACAAGGTATCACACATTATATAACAAATGATTATAATATTGAAAAAGTACCGCGTATACGTACAGTATATTCACATATATGCACATTATGCGCATATAAAATGCATAGATTCATTTATATACAGCTTGATTACGCATATGTGTATATTAAATACACACACACATATATATGTACATATATACATAGATATAGTTATATATATATATATATATATATATATAAATATATATATATGTATATATATTTATTCATATATATATAATTATATATATTTATATATATATGTATATATATATATGTTTATATATATTTATATATATATATATATATATATATATATATATATATATATATATATATATATATATATATATATATATATATATATATACATACTGTACATATACATATATATTTATATATATGTATATATGTATGGCGTTAACAGTTATGTATATACGTCCTTAACTAAAAAAATGGGCGTATTTTAATCTAAATCAGCACACATTTATATGTACACTGTACATATGTATATATTTATACATTTTACATTCACCTGTGGGATCTTATTGAAACATTTTCCCAATTTTACTGTAAGTGCTAATGTCTCTTCATCCCCCCCCCAAAGAAATCATTATTTCTCTTCAATTATTTTCTTTTCAAATTTCAGAATTTATGAAACTTCATAAATATATCCGCTAACAACTGTTGTTAAATTATATTTTTGTCTTATAGAATGTAATTTCTTCAGCAATTCTTTAAACCAACTAGAATCTTCCTTGTGTAATTTCACCTTTTGTAAAACGATGTTTTAAAATCTAATAGTTTTTTTCCGTACGTTATATCCTCGGTTTTTTTTTTTTTTAAATCTTTCAAGATAACATGTTATTTCATTTTATTTTTTAGGTTACACATAATTTTTTAGGTCTGCAATTCTTGAAATCACAATCTTCGTTTTGTATAATTTTACATTATATAAAATGATCTTTTAAACTCTATAGTTTTTCCCCTTCATTATAGCTTCCATTAAATAAAAAAAAACTGTTTGAAGATAACATGTTTTTTCATTCTATTTTTAGGTTTCACACGATTTTTCAGGTCTGCAGTTCTTGAAATCGGTTAGAATTTTCGTTGTGTTTAATTTCACCTTTTATTAAACGATCTTTTAAAATCTAATAGATTTTCCCCTTCGTTTTAGCCTCCATTTAAAGAAAAAATTTTAGAAAACATATTTTTTCCTTTTATTTCTAGGTTGCACATAATTTTTTGGTCTGCAATTCCTGAAATCAGTTAAAATCTTCGTTGTGTATAATTTCACCTTTTATAAAATGGTCGCTTAAACTATAGTTTTTCCCCCTTCGTTATATTCTCCGTTATAAAAAATTTTATTTTTAATTTGTCTCATGAAACTTATTGGTTAAGATTTCTTTTAATATGTTTTCTATATGTCAGAAATTTTATCTTAATGTTGTTGCTCTTCTTAAAATATTTTATTTTCCCTTGTTTCCTTTCCTCACTGGGCTATTTTCCCTGTTGGGGCCCCTGGGCTTGTAGCATCCGGCTTTTCAAACTAGGGTTGTAGCTTAGCAGTTAATAATAATAATAATAATAATAATAATAATAATAATAATAATAATAATAACAATAAAGTGAAGAAGCTGTGCAATATTAGATTTTAATTTTCATGAATAAAGAATGTTAAAAAGAATTTTATTTAGGAATGAACCACAGTAGAGTGTTCATCAAACTAAATTTATTTTTCATGAACGTTTGATTTTTTTTTTCTTTTTCTTTTTTTAAATTAAAGCGGCATTTGGAACTTGTATGGGTGGAAACGCGCATTAGAAAATCATAGCAAAAATAACTTAAAAATATATATTTATGGTAATTTTTTTTATATTTTTATATTTTAATTTTTTATTTTTTATATCTTCCGCTTCCAGGTTTTTATTCCATTTATTTCATCGGGAAAAGTTTTGAAAATACTTTTTATTCAGGCTTTATCACATCTGCATTTTCATAAAAATAATCACGTTCAGTGGTTTCCCCTTTTCTGTGTATTTAATTTTTTTTTTAATTTAAGTTTCCTCTAATGTTAATAGATATTTACATTCATGGTTTTTTTCAATCTAATGGAAAAAAATATTTCATAATCTTGCTCTTTTTGTAAATTTCGATATACAAATATTTACAATTAATTACCGTCTTGAAAACTGTTATGCTAAAGTTGTTTGATCTTGTTCTATGAGTTATTTGCCCTTTTCCTCGATTGTTTATTTAAGTTTTAAACAGTATCCAGTAAATAAATGCTTATTTTTCGAAATAATTCATTTCCTTAAACTTGCTATTTTGAATTACTATAAATAAAAGTTCAATCATACACAATTTTGCTCATAATTCTAAAACATCAATCTTTCGATCTTGCATAAATCTTGCCTAATTGTTATGCAATTATTAAAGTTAAAGTAGCGGGTTTTAGGTCTCCACTGAGACGATCTACATCATTCTGCTCGGGCGACCATAAGCCAGCAGGGACTATCACTGTCCCTCTCTAAACCCCCCCCCCCCCCCCGTAGAAGGTCTCACACTATTCGCGTCCTAGTGGGGATGCGAACTCGGGACCTCTGAAATAGAAGCCCACGACACTACCAACCTAGCTATCCGGAGTATATATTTAAATTTTTTCAACAAAGATCCCTTACATTTCATATACAAATTATCATGTAATTAACCATTTTATTCCTTATCATTATCTTAAAAACACCTTTCATACTTCCCTTATTTTTCGTTAATTCAATTATTCTTTCTTTTTTCTATAATTGGTCAACAAATATACCTTATATTTCTGATACAAATAATCATGTAAACTTTTCTCATCAGTATCATGATAAAATTCTTCAGATTTCCAATATTTTTCAATGTACGAACCTCTAGTTATTTTCCTAAAAAGTTGATTCTTGTATAAATGTTCCTTAATAGTTATCCAATTATTTATTCTTATATTTGATCAAGTAAAATCCTTTACATTTCTCATACAAATAATCTTGTAATTATTTTTTTTCCATCATTATCGTAATAATACCCTTTATTCTTCCATTATCTATCCTTATAGAAACAACTAAATTTAGTTATTTTTTCTTATGATTGGTCAACGAAAACCCCTTACATTTTTCATACAAATATTCACGTAATTATTCTTCTTATTTCCCATCATTATCATAATAGAAACCTTTATTCTTCCATTAATCTTAAAGATAAAAACATGTAGTTATCTTTTCTCATAATTGGTCAACAAAAAACCTTTGCATTTTTCATACAAATAATCTCGTAATTATTTTTCCTATTTCCCTTCATTATCATAATAGAAACCTTCATTCTTTTATTATTTTTAAATGTAAAAATATCTAATTATCTTTTCTCATAATTGGAAAACAAAATACCTTTACATTTCTCATACAAATAATCTCGTAATTATTTTTATTATTTCCCATCATTATCATAACAAAACCCCGTATTCTTATATTATTTTCAAATGTAAAAACTCTTAGTTATCTTTTCTTATAATATGTCAACAAAAAACCTTTACATTTCTCATACAAATAATCAAGTAATTATTTTTCCTATTTCCCATCATTATCATAACAAAACCCCTTATTCTTATATTATTTTTAATTGTAAAAACCTCTAATTATCTTTTCTCATAATTGGAAAACAAAAAACCTTTACATTTCTCAAACAAATCACGTAATTATTCTTCTTATTTCCCATCATTATCATAAAAAACCTCATATTCTTATATTATTTTTAAATGTAAAAACCTCTAATTATCTTTTCTCATAATTGGAAAACAAAAAACCTTTACATTTCTCATACAAATAATCACGTAATTATTTTTCCTATTTCCCATCATTATCATAACAAAACCCCTTATTCTTATATTATTTTTAATTGTAAAAAATCTTAGTTATCTTTTCTTCTAATTGGGCAACCCCAAAAAAAAAACTTTACATTTCTCATACAAATAATCAAGTAATTATTCTTCTTATTTCCCATCATTAGCATAACAAAACCCCTTATTCTTATATTATTTTTAATTGTAAAAACCTCTAATTATCTTTTCTCATAATTGGAAAACGAAAAACCTTTACATTTCTCTTACAAATAATCACGTAATTAATCTTCCTATTTCCCATCATTATCATAAAACCCTTCAATCTTCCATTATTTCTCATTACAAAAACACCTAGTTATTTTTTCTTGCGGGTCCGCCTGGAGACTTCATTGTGGTTGATCTCCGGTGGCTGCGAATGGGACCGTGACCTGAGGGAGGTGGCAGCGGTTGACCTAGCGAGGGCATCCCTGTCCGGGGTATATGCCCTTCTCATCATACCCCCTCTCATTGACCTGCCCGTCAGCGATTCCCGGTACACCAGTGGATTCAGCATTTCCCTGCGAAGAAAGGACGGAATTAGGTTGTTGTTATTATTATTATTATTATTATTATTATTATTATTATTATTATTATTATTATTATTATTATTATTATTATATGTGGATTTTAGTAGTGCAATTTCATTTGTACGCTCTTTGTGTCGGTATATTATTTATGTGTTTGTTTGTTAATATATTTTGTTGTCAGTATTGTAAGTTTCATCTGTGTATATATATATATATATATATATATATATATGTATATATATATATATATATATATATATATATATATATATATGTATATATATATATATATATATATATATACACAGTATGTGTGTGTATGTTTGTTTGTTAGTTAATCATGTTGGACAAGCGTACTTTATGTTTTGGAATTAAATCCATATTGATATCTTTGTCGATTATAATAACAGTGACGTTTTATCAATTAATATATACTCGACAGAAATATCAATGTAACTATTTTCATATATATATATTATAGAGACACTGATTTATTTGTGCTCTGTTTCTGCATTTGGTTACTTGTGTATGCATATATGTATGTATCCTGTATATCTATCTATCTATCTATCTATCTATCTATCCCTCTACCTGGATATTGATGCAGGTTTTTATATATGTAAATATATGACAGAAAACCAATGGTAGTCTAGTTCA
>NC_090736.1:142316479-142331479 GCF_036898095.1 Palaemon carinicauda | reverse complement strand
TAGAAGTTCTAGTTATCATCCTTCATTATTTTATTCCCTCTTCGTTCAATCCTTTCGTACTTACTCTTCATCTTCATCCTCCTTCTTCTTCGAAGCCTGCTCTTCTTCATCCTCGTTGAACCTCCTGTTCCTACGAGCTCGCCTGTCGCCACTGTCCTCCGACTCACGACGCGCCTCGTCTGCCAGTGAGAGAAAAATGGATGTGTTCAGTGAGAAGAAAAATTTCTGTTTAATCAATGACAAAAAAAAAAAAAAAATGGATGAGTTCAGTGAGAAGAAAAATTCCTGTTCTATCAATGAAGAAAAAAAAATGGAAGAGTTCAGTGAGAAGAAAAATTCCTGTTCTATCAATGAAAAAAAAAAAAATGGATGAGTTCAGTGAGAAGAAAAATTTCTGTTTAATCAATGACAAAAAAAAAAAAAAAAGAATAAAAAATGGATGAGTTCAGTGAGAAGAAAAATTTCTGTTTTATCAATGACAAAAAAAAAAAAAGAAAAAAAAATGGAAGAGTTCAGTGAGAAGAAAAATTTGTTTTATCAATGACAAAAGAAAAAAATGGAAGAGTTCAGTGAGAAGAAAAATTTGTTTTATCAATGACAAAAGAAAAAAATGGAAGAGTTCAGTGAGAAGAAAAATTCCTGTTCTATCAATGAAAAAAGAAAAAAAAATGGAAGAGTTCAGTGAGAAGAAAAATTCCTGTTCTATCAATGAGTAAAAAAAAAAAAAAATCAATGTGAAAAAAATGGAAGAGTTCAGTGAGAAGAAAATTTTCTGTTTTGTCAATGAGTAAGAAATTGGAAGCGTTCTTTGAGAAGAAATATTTCTGTGTTTTATCAATGTGAAAAAATGGCAAAGTTCATTGAGAAAATAGAATTCAGTGTTTTATCAATGGGAAAAAATGGAAGCGTTTAGTGAGAAGAAAATGTTATGTTTTATCAATGGGAAAAAATGGAAGCGTTTAGTGAAAGAAAATTTTCTGTTTTATCAATGGGAAAAAATGGAAGCGTTCAGTGAGAAGAAAATGATCAGTGTTTTATCAATGAGATAAAATAGAAGTGTTCAGTGAAAAGAAAATTTTCTGTTTTATCAATGGGAAAAAATGGAAGCGTTCAGTGAGAAGAAAATAATCAGTGTTTTATCAATGAGATAAAATGGAAGTGTTCAGTGAGAAGAAAATTTTCAGTGTTTTATCAATGAGAAAAAATGGAAGTGTTCAGTGAGAAGAAAAATTTCAGTGTTTTATCAATGAGAAAAAATGGAAGTGTTCAGTGAGAAGAAAAATTTCAGTGTTTTATCAGTGAGAAAAAATGGAAGCGTTCAGTGAGAAGAAAATTTTCAGTGTTTTATCAATGAGAAAAAATGGAAGTGTTCAGTGAGAAGAAAAATTTCAGTGTTTTATCAATGAGAAAAAATGGAAGTGTTCAGTGAGAAGAAAATAATCAGTGTTTTATCAATGAGATAAAATGGAAGTGTTCAGTGAGAAGAAAATTTTCAGTGTTTTATCAGTGAGAAAAAATGGAAGCGTTCAGTGAGAAGAAAATTTTCAGTGTTTTATCAATGAGAAAAAATGGAAGTGTTCAGTGAGAAGAAAAATTTCAGTGTTTTATCAGTGAGAAAAAATGGAAGCGTTCAGTGAGAAGAAAATTTTCAGTGTTTTATCAATGAGAAAAAAATGGAAGTGTTCAGTGAGAAGAAAAATTTCAGTGTTTTATCAATGAGAAAAAATGGAAGTGTTCAGTGAGAAGAAAAATTTCAGTGTTTTATCAATGAGAAAAAATGGAAGTGTTCAGTGAGAAGAAAATTTTCAGTGTTTTATCAATGAGAAAAAATGGAAGTGTTCAGTGAGAAGAAAAATTTCAGTGTTTTATCAATGAGAAAAAATGGAAGTGTTCAGTGAGAAGAAAATAATCAGTGTTTTATCAGTGAGATAAAATGGAAGTGTTCAGTGAGAAGAAAATTTTCAGTGTTTTATCAATGAGAAAAAATGGAAGTGTTCAGTGAGAAGAAAATAATCAGTGTTTTATCAATGAGATAAAATGGAAGTGTTCAGTGAGAAGAAAATTTTCAGTGTTTTATCAATGAGAAAAAAATGGAAGCGTTCAGTGAGAAGAAAATTTTCAGTGTTTTATCAATGAGAAAAAATGGAAGTGTTCAGTGAGAAGAAAAATTTCAGTGTTTTATCAGTGAGAAAAAAATGGAAGCGTTCAGTGAGAAGAAAAATTTCAGTGTTTTATCAATGAGAAAAAAATGGAAGTGTTCAGTGAGAAGAAAAATTTCAGTGTTTTATCAATGAGAAAAAATGGAAGTGTTCAGTGAGAAGAAAAATTTCAGTGTTTTATCAATGAGAAAAAATGGAAGTGTTCAGTGAGAAGAAAATTTTCAGTGTTTTATCAATGAGAAAAAATGGAAGTGTTCAGTGAGAAGAAAAATTTCAGTGTTTTATCAATGAGAAAAAATGGAAGTGTTCAGTGAGAAGAAAATAATCAGTGTTTTATCAATGAGATAAAATGGAAGTGTTCAGTGAGAAGAAAATTTTCAGTGTTTTATCAATGAGAAAAAATGGAAGTGTTCAGTGAGAAGAAAATAATCAGTGTTTTATCAATGAGATAAAATGGAAGTGTTCAGTGAGAAGAAAATTTTCAGTGTTTTATCAATGAGAAAAAAATGGAAGCGTTCAGTGAGAAGAAAATTTTCAGTGTTTTATCAATGAGAAAAAATGGAAGTGTTCAGTGAGAAGAAAAATTTCAGTGTTTTATCAGTGAGAAAAAAATGGAAGCGTTCAGTGAGAAGAAAAATTTCAGTGTTTTATCAATGAGAAAAAAATGGAAGCGTTCAGTGAGAAGAAAAATTTCAGTGTTTTATCAATGAGAAAAAAATGGAAGCGTTCAGTGAGAAGAAAATTTTCAGTGTTTTATCAATGAGAAAAAATGGAAGTGTTCAGTGAGAAGAAAAATTTCAGTGTTTTATCAATGAGAAAAAATGGAAGTGTTCAGTGAGAAGAAAAATTTCAGTGTTTTATCAATGAGAAAAAATGGAAGTGTTCAGTGAGAAGAAAAATTTCAGTGTTTTATCAGTGAGAAAAAAATGGAAGCGTTCAGTGAGAAGAAAAATTTCAGTGTTTTATCAGTGAGAAAAAAATGGAAGTGTTCAGTGAGAAGAAAAATTTCAGTGTTTTATCAATGAGAAAAAAATGGAAGCGTTCAGTGAGAAGAAAAATTTCAGTGTTTTATCAATGAGAAAAAAATGGAAGTGTTCAGTGAGAAGAAAAATTTCAGTGTTTTATCAATAAGAAAAAAATGGAAGCGTTCAGTGAGAAGAAAAATTTCAGTGTTTTATCAATGAGAAAAAAATGGAAGCGTTCAGTGAGAAGAAAATTTTCAGTGTTTTATCAATGAGAAAAAAATGGAAGCGTTCAGTGAGAAGAAAATTTTCAGTGTTTTATCAATGAGAAAAAATGGAAGCGTTCAGTGAGAAGAAAAATTTCAGTGTTTTATCAATGAGAAAAAATGGAAGTGTTCAGTGAGAAGAAAAATTTCAGTGTTTTATCAGTGAGAAAAAAATGGAAGCGTTCAGTGAGAAGAAAAATTTCAGTGTTTTATCAGTGAGAAAAAAATGGAAGCGTTCAGTGAGAAGAAAAATTTCAGTGTTTTATCAGTGAGAAAAAAATGGAAGCGTTCAGTGAGAAGAAAAATTTCAGTGTTTTATCAGTGAGAAAAAAATGGAAGCGTTCAGTGAGAAGAAAAATTTCAGTGTTTTATCAATGAGAAAAAATGGAAGTGTTCAGTGAGAAGAAAAGTTTCAGTGTTTTATCAATGAGAAAAAATGGAAGTGTTCAGTGAGAAGAAAAATTTCAGTGTTTTATCAATGAGAAAAAAATGGAAGCGTTCAGTGAGAAGAAAATTTTCAGTGTTTTATCAATGAGAAAAAATGGAAGTGTTCAGTGAGAAGAAAAATTTCAGTGTTTTATCAATGAGAAAAAATGGAAGTGTTCAGTGAGAAGAAAAATTTCAGTGTTTTATCAATGAGAAAAAATGGAAGTGTTCAGTGAGAAGAAAAATTTCAGTGTTTTATCAATGAGAAAAAATGGAAGTGTTCAGTGAGAAGAAAAATTTCAGTGTTTTATCAATGAGAAAAAATGGAAGTGTTCAGTGAGAAGAAAATTTTCAGTGTTTTATCAATGAGAAAAAATGGAAGTGTTCAGTGAGAAGAAAAATTTCAGTGTTTTATCAATGAGAAAAAATGGAAGTGTTCAGTGAGAAGAAAATAATCAGTGTTTTATCAATGAGATAAAATGGAAGTGTTCAGTGAGAAGAAAATTTTCAGTGTTTTATCAATGAGAAAAAATGGAAGTGTTCAGTGAGAAGAAAATAATCAGTGTTTTATCAATGAGATAAAATGGAAGTGTTCAGTGAGAAGAAAATTTTCAGTGTTTTATCAATGAGAAAAAAATGGAAGCGTTCAGTGAGAAGAAAATTTTCAGTGTTTTATCAATGAGAAAAAATGGAAGTGTTCAGTGAGAAGAAAAATTTCAGTGTTTTATCAGTGAGAAAAAAATGGAAGCGTTCAGTGAGAAGAAAAATTTCAGTGTTTTATCAATGAGAAAAAAATGGAAGTGTTCAGTGAGAAGAAAAATTTCAGTGTTTTATCAATGAGAAAAAATGGAAGTGTTCAGTGAGAAGAAAAATTTCAGTGTTTTATCAATGAGAAAAAATGGAAGTGTTCAGTGAGAAGAAAATTTTCAGTGTTTTATCAATGAGAAAAAATGGAAGTGTTCAGTGAGAAGAAAAATTTCAGTGTTTTATCAATGAGAAAAAATGGAAGTGTTCAGTGAGAAGAAAATAATCAGTGTTTTATCAATGAGATAAAATGGAAGTGTTCAGTGAGAAGAAAATTTCAGTGTTTTATCAATGAGAAAAAATGGAAGTGTTCAGTGAGAAGAAAATAATCAGTGTTTTATCAATGAGATAAAATGGAAGTGTTCAGTGAGAAGAAAATTTTCAGTGTTTTATCAATGAGAAAAAAATGGAAGCGTTCAGTGAGAAGAAAATTTTCAGTGTTTTATCAATGAGAAAAAATGGAAGTGTTCAGTGAGAAGAAAAATTTCAGTGTTTTATCAGTGAGAAAAAAATGGAAGCGTTCAGTGAGAAGAAAAATTTCAGTGTTTTATCAATGAGAAATAAATGGAAGCGTTCAGTGAGAAGAAAAATTTCAGTGTTTTATCAATGAGAAAAAAATGGAAGCGTTCAGTGAGAAGAAAATTTTCAGTGTTTTATCAATGAGAAAAAATGGAAGTGTTCAGTGAGAAGAAAAATTTCAGTGTTTTATCAATGAGAAAAAATGGAAGTGTTCAGTGAGAAGAAAAATTTCAGTGTTTTATCAATGAGAAAAAATGGAAGTGTTCAGTGAGAAGAAAAATTTCAGTGTTTTATCAGTGAGAAAAAAATGGAAGCGTTCAGTGAGAAGAAAAATTTCAGTGTTTTATCAGTGAGAAAAAAATGGAAGCGTTCAGTGAGAAGAAAAATTTCAGTGTTTTATCAATGAGAAAAAAATGGAAGCGTTCAGTGAGAAGAAAAATTTCAGTGTTTTATCAATGAGAAAAAAATGGAAGTGTTCAGTGAGAAGAAAAATTTCAGTGTTTTATCAATGAGAAAAAAATGGAAGCGTTCAGTGAGAAGAAAATTTTCAGTGTTTTATCAATGAGAAAAAAATGGAAGCGTTCAGTGAGAAGAAAATTTTCAGTGTTTTATCAATGAGAAAAAAATGGAAGCGTTCAGTGAGAAGAAAATTTTCAGTGTTTTATCAATGAGAAAAAATGGAAGCGTTCAGTGAGAAGAAAAATTTCAGTGTTTTATCAATGAGAAAAAATGGAAGTGTTCAGTGAGAAGAAAAATTTCAGTGTTTTATCAGTGAGAAAAAAATGGAAGCGTTCAGTGAGAAGAAAAATTTCAGTGTTTTATCAGTGAGAAAAAAATGGAAGCGTTCAGTGAGAAGAAAAATTTCAGTGTTTTATCAGTGAGAAAAAAATGGAAGCGTTCAGTGAGAAGAAAAATTTCAGTGTTTTATCAGTGAGAAAAAAATGGAAGCGTTCAGTGAGAAGAAAAATTTCAGTGTTTTATCAATGAGAAAAAATGGAAGTGTTCAGTGAGAAGAAAAGTTTCAGTGTTTTATCAATGAGAAAAAATGGAAGTGTTCAGTGAGAAGAAAAATTTCAGTGTTTTATCAATGAGAAAAAAATGGAAGCGTTCAGTGAGAAGAAAATTTTCAGTGTTTTATCAATGAGAAAAAATGGAAGTGTTCAGTGAGAAGAAAAATTTCAGTGTTTTATCAATGAGAAAAAATGGAAGTGTTCAGTGAGAAGAAAAATTTCAGTGTTTTATCAATGAGAAAAAATGGAAGTGTTCAGTGAGAAGAAAAATTTCAGTGTTTTATCAATGAGAAAAAATGGAAGTGTTCAGTGAGAAGAAAAATTTCAGTGTTTTATCAATGAGAAAAAATGGAAGTGTTCAGTGAGAAGAAAAATTTCAGTGTTTTATCAATGAGAAAAAATGGAAGTGTTCAGTGAGAAGAAAAATTTCAGTGTTTTATCAATGAGAAAAAATGGAAGTGTTCAGTGAGAAGAAAAATTTCAGTGTTTTATCAATGAGAAAAAATGGAAGTGTTCAGTGAGAAGAAAAATTTCAGTGTTTTATCAATGAGAAAAAAATGGAAGCGTTCAGTGAGAAGAAAAATTTCAGTGTTTTATCAGTGAGAAAAAAATGGAAGCGTTCAGTGAGAAGAAAAATTTCAGTGTTTTATCAGTGAGAAAAAAATGGAAGCGTTCAGTGAGAAGAAAAATTTCAGTGTTTTATCAGTGAGAAAAAAATGGAAGCGTTCAGTGAGAAGAAAATTTTCAGTGTTTTATCAATGAGAAAAAAATGGAAGCGTTCAGTGAGAAGAAAATTTTCAGTGTTTTATCAATGAGAAAAAAATGGAAGCGTTCAGTGAGAAGAAAAATTTCAGTGTTTTATCAATGAGAAAAAAATGGAAGCGTTCAGTGAGAAGAAAAATTTCAGTGTTTTATCAATGAGAAAAAAATGGAAGCGTTCAGTGAGAAGAAAATTTTCAGTGTTTTATCAATGAGAAAAAAATGGAAGCGTTCAGTGAGAAGAAAAATTTCAGTGTTTTATCAATGAGAAAAAAATGGAAGCGTTCAGTGAGAAGAAAAATTTCAGTGTTTTATCAATGAGAAAAAAATGGAAGTGTTCAGTGAGAAGAAAATTTTCAGTGTTTTATCAATGAGAAAAAAATGGAAGCGTTCAGTGAGAAGAAAATTTTCAGTGTTTTATCAATGAGAAAAAATGGAAGTGTTCAGTGAGAAGAAAAATTTCAGTGTTTTATCAGTGAGAAAAAAATGGAAGCGTTCAGTGAGAAGAAAAATTTCAGTGTTTTATCAATGAGAAAAAAATGTGAGAAGAAAAATTTCAGTGTTTTATCAATGAGAAAAAAATGGAAGCGTTCAGTGAGAAGAAAATGATCAGTGTTTTATCAATGAGATAAAATGGAAGTGTTCAGTGAGAAGAAAATTTTCAGTGTTTTATCATATCATACATAGTTTTGGCTTGTATATACGATGTAGAATCATGGGTTATTCCACTGATTTTTCAAAATAAAGTATTATTGGATTATGTGACTTGTTTGTATAACTTTGTACTTTTCCTAACTGTTGTTTTATTGACTCTTTGGCTCAAACACACTAGCATGATTTAACTAATGGGATCCAAAGGATTGTGATATTCATCTTTTACAGCTAGGGTTGTTGCTTGGCTTGCAATGATTGTAAGGATTATGATAAAATAATTGTGATAAAATCGGAATAATGAATACAGTAGTAGGCTAGACATAAAAATATTTTTTATACATAAACACACGCACATATATACTGTGTGTATATATATATATATATATATATATATATATATATATATATATATATATATATATATATAATATATATATATATATATATATATATATATATATATATATATATATATATATATATATATATATATATATATATATATATATATATATGCAGAAGAACCACAGGGAAAATGAAAATACAGAATATACACTTGAGTCCTGACTAGTTTCGTGATACATCCTTCAGAAGAACCACAGGGAAAATGAAAATACAGAATATACACTTGAGTCCTGACTAGTTTCGTGATACAGTCCTCTGAGGAAGTATCACGAAACTAGTCAGGACTCAAGTGTATATTCTGTATTTTCATTTTCCCTGTGGTTCTTCTGCATCTGAGCATCACGTTTTCCTGTGATTTTTACGCATATATATATATATATATATATATATATATATATATATATATATATATATATATATATATATATGATCAGCAAAGCTGTACTAGTTAAGGTCAGCCATACTTGATTGTTTTGCTGTGAGCGAGATCATACTAAAGTCTCCACCATCACCAATCCGCAATGGCCAGCGCGCTGATGAAAATAGCAAAACCACAGACGTGACGAGGACGTGTCTGAGGCCTTTGTCCTGCAGTAGACTTGAAACGGCTGCATTTGTTGTTGTTGTTGTCCATCTGTTATCTATTTTTCTCACTTTATGTCCTGTCTATGGGTCCATTTGTTTTTCTTACATGTTAAAATATCCTCTACTTTAGTTTGCTCTCGTATCCATGTTGTTCTTTTTCTGTCCCCTGGTGTTATTCCCAATTTTTTCCATAGCTCTATGAGATGTAACTAGCTTCTGTTCTAAGGTTTAGTAAGGCTTCAAGTTTCTGATACATGAGTTAATACAATTAAGACCATCTTGATTAAATACTTTTCTTTTTAGAGAAAATGACATTTTACTCTTCATAATTTCATTTTATTTACTAAAAGCTCCTCTCCATCTCATGCTTATCTCTCTTTTAGTTTTGGTCTCATGTCCTGGGAAAACGCTTACTTTCTGTCCTAAAGGTTTAAAGGTTTAAAGGTGGCTCTTGACTGGCAGAGGCAAAGGACAGTGACATTGCCCTAGGAATCAGGACAATGCCCTAGAGACTGACCATATTACTTATGATCAGCGCCCAAGCCTCCTCTCCATCCAAGCTAGGACCAGGGAGGGCCAGGCAATGGCTGCTGATGACTCAGCGGATAGACCTATAGGCTCCCCCAAACCCCCCAACCTTAGCTCACAAGGATGGTAAGGTTGCAGACACTAATGGCAGTAACAAGTACGCATATTCATTGACATTCTCCAGAGGTCCGTTCATAACCCATATTTGTTATCTTTGCATTTTCAATAAAAATCATCTTAGTTTTACTCATTCATTTTCAGTCCTACATTTGTGTTTATTTCCATTAAAATCTTCTAACATGTTTTTCAACTCCTTCCATGATTCACTAAATAGAACTACGTCATCTGCAAATCTTGAATTGTTAAGGTATTCCTCAGTAAAGTTAATTCCTACATTTTCCCAATATAAATTCTTAGAAACTCCTAGGCGTGTTGTAAATAATTTAGAGTATATATATACATATATAGGCCTATATACACACATATATACATACATATATATACACATATATACCATATGTATACACATATACATACTGTAAACACACACGCACACACACACACACACATATATATATATATATATATATATATATATATATATATATATATATATATATATATATATATATGTATGTATATATACGGTCTATATATATATATATATATATATATATATATATATATATATATATATATATATATACACACACACATATATATATATATATATATATATATATATATATATATATATATATATATATATATATATATATAGTTTTATATGGGTTTTGGCCAGTTTTCATCATCACGCTGGCCATTGTGGACTGGTGATGGTGGGAAACTTTGGTCAGATTCCTCGCAGTAAACCCTGACTAGTAGAGCTTTGCTGATCATATCGATGAGCAAACCCTTTATAACCACTTTGAGGTATCTCCAATTAGAAAGGAATTCTAATATGTAAGAAAATGCAGGATATACGAGGATATATAGTCGTTTGACATTAAGAATGGGTCCCTAAAGATTACAATAGAAGCAGGGGGAAGGAAGAGAAGACGATATATTGACGAACTAAGAAAATTTGCGGTTGTAGACTGGCATGGAAAGACTAAAACACAGACGCAAGTGGAAGGCCATATCTGAGGCCTATGTCCTGCAGTGGACTAGTTGCTGCTGATGATGATAATGATTGTATATATATATATATATATATATATATATATATATATATATATATATATATATATATATATATATATATATATATGTGTGTGTGTGTGTGTGTGTGTGTGTGTGTATTTTGTTGTTTGGGTCGTAGAAAATAAGCTATTTCGGTAGGTCCATAATTTGATTATATCTCCAGCCATGCAATTTATTGATCTCTTCTAAAAACTACCACTTTGGGAAAAAAATGTTGCTTCAACTCGAAGACAAACATATTTGTGTATATTGTAAATGTTAATACTCCGCTCATAGGCGAAACTTTTTTAGGGCATTGTCACTGTCCATTTCTTCTGCTATTCATGAGTGACCTTTACAAGTTATTGTAGATCTTATAGGCCTACAACCGTGTAAAAGACTTAGCCTGCTTATCATCATCCAACTTTTTTATTCCCCTTTCTTTTCTAAATAAATCTTTGCCTTATTATAGATTAAATGAGACTGAATATTCCCTTTCATGCTTTCACATTCAATTATCAAGAAATGTTTATTTTACACGTCTTATTAGAAACTTGATGTTATTGCAAAACAGTAATGCAGATAATGTTCCTATACATTTGAATATTAGGTATCTACATCCTAAACAATGGTACTAAAGATAGCAATGTCCGGTTTTGAAGTCTACCACCATCAATGTATAAAACATTATCAAATGGACTTATTTGTATATATTTGTTCCGAGAAAGGGTCGAATCTACCATATAAAGACGCCTTTCTCCTCCCCTTTGGTACAATAATATACTTTAGGTTCTCCTCTGCTTCGGAGAGGCAAGAGTATCAAACCAATCAGCGATCAGGAAACTTTTTCGCGCTAAAAGGGCACCTCTGTGAGTCGGTGCAAATCTGCATTGCTAAAAGAAATTGACTATATTAAGTTGTTCTCCGATCTGGTGTGCAATTCAGCATTTTGTTTCATACCCCATCTCTGTTGGTTGGGAGAGTTTAAGAGGTCCACGTCAGTCCTATTTCCCCTTTCAATAACGTATAACACTTGACAGTTGCATAGGGGCAAGGGACAACGGTAGCCCCAAACCCGGCTTGATCTCAACCTCATCCAATGACTAACCCTTTCTCTGGAAACACACACACACACACACACACACACACACACATATATATATATATATATATATATATATATATATATATATATATATATATATATATATATATATATATATATCTATATATATGAATTAAATCGTCTTCATTGGTTACATCTCTTCACTTCGTATCATTGTGCTTGCATGTCTTCTCTTGTTGATGGTGCCAACAACATCAAGAAAACATAGCATATAAATAAACTTAAGGTTAATTACTGTTCGAAATAAACATATATTCTATATTTGAAATATATAAATCACGTCACCATTCATGTTTCTAAATAGTTGTATTATAGTCATAACTACTGTTTTGTCTTCCAAAAGGTGAGATTATATGCTAAATGGCAACTCATGTTACGATTTCTCCCCATATCTAGTTTAGTATCTCAAGTTCTCGACTCCAAACGCAGTGTTGCCATATGGGATTTATCCCTTGATTTTGGGGATTTTGGTTGTCTGGTGGGGATATTCTGTATGAATTTCCATGAAGAAGAAATAAAGATGAATAGACCTTTATATTGTTGCGAATAGTTTGCTTGCACTTATATGAAGTATAGGGAGTAATTTCTGTATAGGTAAAGCCTACAGGATGGGAAGAATATATATTTGTGGAAATAGGGATTTTTGGGTTGTTTTGGGGATATTTTTTCTTAAGGTTTGGGGATTATTAGACTAATACATCTGGCAACACTGTCCAAACGGCCGGTAAATCACTTATTGGTTTATAAAGATCGTGACACAGTTTGTGTATGTGTTTGCTTCAGTTCGTTCACGTTGCTGACGTCTGCTTAATACATCTATTGTCTTTAGTTCGTGTGAATTAGTTGCCGTTTCGTGTTTTCAGTAATATAATGTCTGTTTCGTTGACGCTAAATCTCTGCAACATGTGGACACCTGTAGTCCAGCTGCTATAGACTACCGATTAATGTAAGTAAATCATGACAGTATAATTTTGGTATCTGGATTTATTTACATAACTTAGTTATGTAAATAAATCTAGTTTTTAAGCCGAACTGTATTTATATACCTAACTAAATCACTTCGTTGTAGATGTAGGTAGCTCTCCTTTAGCCTAACCTAAATGTTTTTATTACGATAAGGTATTAGGGTAGCCTAAGGAAGGGATGGTCTTGGGAATAATATTTACCAGCCAACTTGTTAATGTTAAGATCTAGTTTTGATTTATGTTAGTTTTCTCAAGGTTTGACTACTTAGGATCATTATAACCATAAATGTTTCAGATATTTAGTTTACAGCATACGAGTAAAGGCCTAAGGACACCTTGAATTGTGCCGTAGCATAATTTGTTCGAAATAAAATTTCAATTTAATTTTATTTTTAAGTTTTGAGCATTTATTTTATAGCACAGTGGATGGGAAAAGGAGTTATTAACTAAACGTATACTAGAATAAAATTTTGCTTAACGATTTTAACATTTGAAAACAAACTTTTGCCAACTTTGCTTAGATTCAGTAGTTAGTTATATTGGAATAGGGAGTAGGCCTATTTAAAGAAATGTCACGGTTACAACTTTTACTTATTATCCTGGTTGTTTATTTTGTATATACAGTAGTTTCATTTTTGGAGACCTTCTTATTCAGCAAATTAAACATCCTCCTATTAATTTGTTAATTATAATTTAGTTTCTAATTTTTAATGAAAATCTTTGTTGCCCTTTGTTATAACCTTTTCGTATATATATATATATATATATATATATATATATATATATATATATATATATATATATATATATATATATATATATATATATATATATATATATATATATATATATAAAAGTCTGTAATTTCTCCTTTAATGTTCAGCAAGTGTTTTGTTACACCTTTTCTACTGCGCCCTCCGTCTCCTGAAATTTTGAACGTAGCGATTTCTTGACATTAACCGGTGGCCTTTTCACCCCCTGCATTCTTCATCTTCGGCAACCTCCGCTCTCCTACAAACTTTATATCCTTCCCTGGCTGTCCTTCAACTTTATATCCTCCTCCCACTTCTGCCAAGGAGCTCTCTTATTATTTTACTGCTATCATGCGAACTTTACATCACCCTCTGGCTGCCTGTCAACTTCATATCCACCTCCCACACTTCCACAGGCTTTTCCCTCGTTCCCCGTTCAGCTCGTGAGGGAAAATTGTAGTTATGGGAAGATTTTCCGTCTTGGTACATTTTTCTTTGATTCCAGCTTTTCCCATTTCCATATGGGGTCACATACAGCTTATTATTCACAATACTAGTGTACCCGAGCCGTCAAAACTGACTTCTTAATATCTAGATAGTTATGCGCATAGACTGAGACGTGCGCTCACACACAGATTGAACCCTTCCCACCCCTCCCCATTTCCTATAACTCGCTGGTTCGCCAATTTGCGGGAGTGTGGTCTCTCTCTCTCTCTCTCTCTCTCTCTCTCTCTCTCTCTCTCTCTCTCTCTCATATATATATATATATATATATATATATATATATATATATATATATATATATATATATATATATATATATATATATATATAGCCAGACACTTACTTGCTCTTCATTTTATAGGGGAGATTACTATTTTTCAAAATATGGGAAGCTCTAGCACCATATGGTTTTCTTATTATGGTGATATCTTTTTTCATGTAGACGTAGCCCTTGATTTAATAATATCGCAGCATTCAGTGTAGTGCTTACCTTATATTTAATTTTTCAATATTTTTATGCTTGTAACACCCTGTTCGACAGTTGAGAACCTCAACCACATGCGGTATGCTCTAGTTATTGGGGGGGGGGGGGGGTGTTGTTTAATGGACGAATATCATAGTCACCCCAATTATGGAAGTATTTGCTGGGACGCTTTTTCTTGTTTTCTGTTGTATAGCATAGTGGAACACTTATGTTTTCTGTTGTTTATCTTAGTGGAACTTTTTCATGTTTTCTGGTGTATATCATGGTGGAACATTTTCATGTTTTCTTTTGTATATCTTTGTGGAACATTTTCATGTTTTCTTTTTTTTTATCTTGGTGGAATATTTTCATGTTTTCTGTTGTATAATATCATAGTCACCCCAATTATGGAAGTATTTGCTTGGACGCTTTTTCCTGTTTTCCCCTGTATATCATTGAGGAACATTTTGATGTTTTCTGTTGTATATCATGGTGGAACATTTTCATGTTTTCTGTTTTATATCTTGGTGGAACATTTTCATGTTTTCTGTTGTTTATCTTGGTGGAACATTTTTATGTTTCCTGTTGTATATCTTGGTGGAACACTTTCATGTTTTTTGTTGTATATCATGGTGGAACACTTTCATGTTTTCTGTTGTATATCGTGGTGGAACATTTCCATGTTTTCTGTTGTATTTGGTGGAACATTTTCATGTTTTCTGTTTTTTATCTTGGTGGAGCATTTTCATGTTTTCTGTTGTATAATATCATAGTCACCCCAATTATGGAAGTATTTGCTTGGACGTTTTTTCCTGTTTTCCGTTGCATATGGTGGAACATTTTCATGTTTTCTGTTTTATGTCTTGGTGGAACATTTTCATGTTTTGTTTCATATCTTGGTGGAACACTTTTATGTTTTCTGTAGTATATC